>NW_026862266.1:0-28343 GCF_026571515.1 Ruditapes philippinarum | reverse complement strand
ACAGGCCAAATATTTTTTGAGTTATGCATGAACACGTTGAAAATTGCAAATTCATACTAAGTCAAGGGCAATAACTCTAAAAAACTGAAAAAAAATGAACATGCAAAACCCCAGGTGCATAGCTTCACAGTGATGTTGATCATTATTCCTGTAAAGTTGGTTGACTCTAACCCAAGCACTCGAGAAACAAATAACACAACATAATGGAACGGTGATAATAGATAATAATCACTAAAATAGAGAAATACAGAATCCCTAGAGAAAGCCCAACACGACAAATTTGAAAATGTTGCAGACTCGGTTTGATTGAGCCTGTTCATGGACGGTAATGGAAAGTGCAAATTACCGTCCACGCCCCCTAGCACCGGCTTAAGCAGAATTCAACATTTAATACGAAAATAGTGAAATTTTGAATTTAGAAACATCCGCAGATGTGTTCATACGGCGGTTATCATGGAACCTTCAATATGACACAGTAGTGCCATTCTATGAAAAGCGGTGTATGGTCCCCAATAAAAGAATGCTTTTGCCCTAAACGAGAAAACTATGGGCCAAACTAAATAAAATGGAATTTTGAAAGGGGATCTGAGGTTATGAAGCCTCTAAGTCAAGGGCAATAAATCTGACAAAACAGAATAAATCCTCAAGTGATACCCCAGGTGCACAACTTCACATGCTGAGCAACTTTAAAGTTTCATGACACTAGATCAAATATTTTCTGAGTTACTTGAGACACAAGTTATTAATTTTTACTACGTCAAGGGCAATACCTCTAAAATACTGAACATATCCACATGAAAATACCTAGGTGCACAACTGCATGATCAACATTTCTGTAAAGTTTCATGACTCGATGTCAAATACTTTTTGAGCTACATGTGAAACAAGTTGAAAATTGCAAATATTTACTAAGTCAAGGGTAAAAACTCTAACAAAACAGAATAAATACACAAGCGAACATACAGGTGCACAACTACACATACTGAGCAACATTTCATAAGGTTTCATGACTCAAGGTCAAATGCTTTTTGAGATATATGCGACACAAATTAAAAATTGCAAATTTTTACTAAGTCTAGGGCAATAACTCTAAAAATACTAATTATATCCACACAAAAAACCCAGGTGCACAACTACACATGTGATCAACATTCCTGTAAAATGTCATGACACTAGGTCAAATATTTTTTAAGATATGTGCGACACAAGTTGAAAATTGTAAATTTCTGCTAAGTAAGTGGCAATAACTCTAAAAATACTAAATTATCCACACGAAGATACCCAGGTGCACAACAACACAATCATGCTGATCAACATTTCTATAAAGTTTCATGACACTAGGTCAAATATTTTTTTGTGTTAGGTGCAACACAAGTTGAAAACTGTAAATTTTAACTTAGTCAAGGGCAACAACTCTAAAAATACTATATATATCCACACTAAAATACCCAGGTGCACAACAACACATGCTGATCAACATTTCTATGAAGTTCAATGACTCTAGGTCAAATACTTTTAGAGCTACTTGCGACACAAAAGAGAACGGACGGACGGACAAGGGTTAATCTAGATGCCCTCTCCTAAAAAGGGGACACAACTAGTGGGGCATTATGCAGATCTTTATTTTATCGTAAACATCCAATATAAGTTGTTGGTTTATTACCATTAAAAATCGTCAATCTATTGAAATACAGGTATGTAGTCAATTCAACTCAATTCAACTCGGTATTTTTAACTTTGTAGTCAATTCAACTCGGTTATAAATAAATTACCATACTCGTTTTTTAACAAATAACTTTAGTCAGTAATAGCTATACACATATTATACTGGTTGAAAACTAACATTATGCTTATTACCGCTAATCTGGTTTATTTCTACTGATTAAAAAATAACATTATGGATATAACCGTTAATCTGGTTTATTTGTACTGATTGAAAAATAACATAATGCTTATTACCGCGCATCTAGTTTATTTTTACTTATAGTGACCAGTTAGTAACACGTTCCACGTTATGACGTCTATAACATCGCATTAAAACGTTTTTTGCGTAAGTACGCCTTTCCTGGTGTTAAAGGCCATTTTTTGCGTTCTTACGCACATGTTTGCCTTATAACGCCTTTATTCACAATACTGCAACTTTCATTCCGCGTAATAACGCCTTCTGATTCGCGTTGTTACACTTTATTCTTATAACTTATTTTTCAATATTCTATTTCATTCAACTTATGATATTAAGCTTTTGTTAGTATTATTTTAAATCATAATTTTTGTAGAGAATTGAAACAAGTGAAATATGTAACACTCACCTGAAATGTTGTCACCACCGAAATCTTCCCCAAAGTCCCCGTCAAGATCATTATCTGAAGATAAAATTAACATCGCGTAACAAATTTTATTCTTATTTTTTGTAATGTAAACATATATATAATAATTAAAACTAGAACTGCCACAATCATGGCGTGAATACCCCCGCATACCACTTTGTCCGAATCAACAGTGGCCATTTAGAGCTCAAGGACAACCTCCCTGCCAAATCTGAGGTAACTAAGCCAGTGCATTGCTAAGTTATGTATTCTACATGCTTCAAATGTGAAAATGTCAAAATCAATACATTGCGGGCAGGACATTCTTTAGCAATTGAGAAGAAAAGCTTTTTTTTTGTCAAGGTCCCTGTGACCTTGACCTTTGACCCAGTGACCTCAAAATCAATAGAGGTCACCTTATAGTCATGATCAACATCTATGCCAAATATGAAGACTGTGGGTCAAAGGAATCTTAAGTTAATGGGTGGACAAACTTTTTGAAGTCAAAGTCCCTATGACCTTGACCTTTGATCCAGTGACCTCAAAATCAAAAGGGGTCATCTACTAATCATGATCAACATCCATGCCAAATATGAAGACTGTGGGTCAAAGGAATCTAAAGTTATTAGGCAGACAAACTTTTTGAAGTCAAGGCCCCTGTGACCTTGACCTTTGACCTGGTGACCTCAAAGTCAATAGGGTCATCTACTAATCATGACTAACCTCAATGCCAAAATATAAGAACTGTGGGTCAAAGGAATCTAAAGTTAATGGGCGGACAAGCTTTTTGAAGTCAAGGCCCCTGTGACCTTGACCTTTGACCTGGTGACCTCAAAGTCAATAGGGGTCATCTACTAATCATGATTTACCTCCATGCCAAATATGAAGACTGTGGGTCAAAGGAATCTTAAGTTATTGGGCGGACAAGGTTTTTGAAGTCAAGGCCCCTGTGACCTTGACCTTTGACCTGGTGACCTCAAAGTCAATAGGGGTCATCTACTAATCATGACTAACCTCAATGCCAAATATGAAGACTATGGGTCAAAGGAATCTTAAGTTATTGGGCGGACAAGCTTTTTGAAGTCAAGGCCCCTGTGACCTTGACCTTTGACCTGGTGACCTCAAAATCAATGGGGGTCATCTTCTAATCATGACTAACCTCCATGCCAAATATGATGACTATAGGTCAAAGGAATCTTAAGTTATTGGGAGGACAAGCTTTTTGAAGTCAAGGCCCCTGTGACCTTGACCTTTGACCTCAAAATCAATAGGGGTCATGTACTAATCATGACTAACCTCCATGCCAAATATGAAGACTGTGGGTCAAAGGAATCTTAAGTTATTGGGCGGACAAGCTTTTTGAAGTCAAGGCCCCTGTGACCTTGACCTTTGACCTGGTGACCTCAAAATCAATAGGGGTCATCTACTAATCATGACTAACCTCCATGCCAAATATGAAGACTGTGGGTCAAAGGAATCTTAAGTTATTGGGCGGACAAGGTTTTTGAAGTCAAGGCCCCTGTGACCTTGACCTTTGACCTGGTGACCTCAAAGTCAATAGGGGTCATCTACTAATCATGACTAACCTCAATGCCAAATATGAAGACTATGGGTCAAAGGAATCTTAAGTTATTGGGCGGACAAGCTTTTTGAAGTCAAGGCCCCTGTGACCTTGACCTTTGACCAGGTGACGTCAAAATCAATGGGGTCATCTTCTAATCATGACTAACCTCCATGCCAAATATGATGACTATAGGTCAAAGGAATCTTAAGTTATTGGGAGGACAAGCTTTTTGAAGTCAAGGCCCCTGTGACCTTGACCTTTGACCTGGTGACCTCAAAATCAATAGGGGTCATCTACTAATCATGACTAACCTCCATGCCAAATATGAAGACTGTGGGTCAAAGGAATCTTAAGTTATTGGGCGGACAAGCTTTTTGAAGTCAAGGCCCCTGTGACCTTGACCTTTGACCTGGTGACCTCAAAATCAATAGGGGTCATCTACTAATCATGACTAATCTCCATGCCAAATATGACGACTGTAGGTCAAAGGAATCTTAAGTTATTGGGCGGACAAGCTTTTTGAAGTCAAGGCCCCTGTGACCTTGACCTTTAACCTGGTGACCTCAAAATCAATAGGGGTCATCTACTAATCATGACTAACCTCCATGCCAAATATGAAGACTGTAGGTCAAAGGAATCTTAAGTTATTGGGCGGACAAGCTTTTTGAAGTCAAGGCCCCTGTGACCTTGACCTAGTGACCTCAAAATCAATAGGGGTCATCTACTAATCATGACTAACCTCCATGCCAAATATGAAGACTAAGGGTCAAAGGAATCTTAAGTTATTGGGCGGACAAGAAAAAACCGACGGACAGCCGGACAGACGGCCGGACGGACGGACGGACAAGCTGATTCCAGTATACCCCCTTACAACTTTGTTGTGCGGGGGTATAATAAACCCAATTACATGTATTTATTTAACAAATGAAAGAAAACGTCTGATAACTTAATAATACAGTGTTCTTTTTTCTCGCAAAAAAAGTTTTATGTCTATTTTATTATTTTTTTATCATATTTTTTTCCCAGCGCATATTTAAATTCTGTGTGCCCTCCTGGGATGCCCGTTGGCCGTCCTGTGTAGCTAGTTTTTATTGTTGGATACACTCATTGGACGCCGCCCTTCCTTCTCCGTGAAAGCACCTTATATATAAATATCATTTCAAATATTTGTAGTTTATATTCCATAAATTTTTTCACAATTCTTTTATATGCTTTAATTGACATTAAAACAAATGTATATCATCATTTAAAAACATCTTTCTTAATAAGCATATGAATGTAATTAAGTTAATCAAAAACGAGACACAACATAGACCATTGAATATAAACGTTTTTATATAAATATAACCCTCCATCCTTTACCTTCTTTATAAACCCCGTAACCGTCATCATAGAAACCATCTTCATCTATCAAACCATCACAGTCATTGTCAATCCCATCACCGTGTGTCGACTTTGATATTCTGCAGATATTCTTCTCTTGCTAAAATGCAAAAATAATTTGCATACTTGATCTTTAAAAGGTATGACATTTTCTCTCAATCTCTCAGATCGCTATTTGAAAATGTTCGCGATGTTCACTCATATTTAAAGTATCATTATACATTCAAAATAAATGCTTAGCCTAGTATAAATCAGCGGACATTAAATCAGTTCAAAATAGAAGGTATGTGATACCATAAACAATTATGATACATAACAAGAAATCACTAAAAAATAAATGGATGTTATTGGTAATTAAGGGATGCATGATTTGATTTTGCTTACCCATAAAACAGGTAATAAACTGTTTTAGCTCAAAATATCTTTTCATTGTATAAATGTACACATCAGAAAGTGTTTAGCATTTGTAGTCTTTTTCTTTTTTCATAAAAGAAGATGTAATAATGTCCAAATTATACAATTTATTAATATTTGAAATACTTATGAAAAATATGTCTATTCAAGACCAATTAGCTCTTTATCCCGGAAATTTGGCCTCACAAAATTTCCAATACTATAGCATTAGAATAAATGCTTGATATTAAGCTATACGATACAAACAACCTTAGGCTGGTCTTTTTGTTTTATATTTTGATTGTTGAATATTTACCGGACTTTCAAAAGGAGAGTACTCATACAATATGCATTGCCGCCATTGATTGGATAACATGATACAGCATAGTGATGTCAATATTGTTAATTCAGTTTTATTATAACCAATGTCAGTTGCCAAGATAATTCCAAGTTACTTTTCATTTTGGTCGGGTATTAAGTTTCCCAAGTTAAAATGACGACTTTCCAGCTTTTTTGACTTGATAGAGCCTTTCGTTAACTAGTTTCATATCTTCTTCACTAGAAAGAACAAGCAATTATCATAGTATTGCAAGCAATCCATAAGTCCCCTACCGGTTAGAACCCCATCAACATTCTGAAGGGCCATTGGCCATTCACTAATGTTTCAATTTTTCTCTATTTTAAGTAAATTTGTTGGAATAGTTCTTTAAAAGTGATCACAGGAAACAGTTTTTATGCACAGACAGACAGACGGACTGAAGGACACTCTAAAGTTAATATCTGAAACATCCCTGTTACCAAAATATAACATTTTAAAAGCAAAATTCTTAATGAGGAGATAACTCTTGAATTAAAGATGCAATTTCATAAAAATTTTCAGCTCTTTTTGACAAATCACAAATATTGTTATATTTGCCATGTTTTAAACCTATTTGTTGCCAAGGCAACAGATATTTTTTCAAAATAGGAAGAACAGACAAGACATGCATAATCTCAAGACTGCTATCTACCCATATGTCAAGTTTCATAAAAATATTTCCAGTACTTTTTGAGTTATCACTGGATTCAGTTTATGTGTAAAATTTGCCATATTTTCAGTCTATGTGTTGCCATAGCAACCAGAATTTTCAACATAGGAAGAAAAGAAAAAGACGCGCATAATCTCAAGACTGCCATCTACCCATATGTCAAGTTTCATAAAAATATTTCCAGTACTTTTTGCGTTATCACTGGATCCAGTTTATGTGTAAAATTTGCCATATTTTCAGCCTATTTGTTGCCATAGCAACCAGAATTTTCAACATAGGAAGAAAATAAAAAGACGTGCATAATCTACATTCTGCCATCTATCCATATACCAAGTCTCATAAAAATATTTTCAGTACTTTTCAAGTTATCGCGGGATCCAGTTTTGTGGACGGACGGACTGACGGACTGACAGACAGACGGACAGACGGACGGACAGACAGACGGACGGAGGGTAAACCTAAAGTCCCCTCCGGTAAACCGGTAGGGGACTAATAAAAAATTCCCTATCGGGATTCGAACCCATATCGATGAGGGACATTTGGTTAGAAGTCGGTGACCTTTAGCACTTGACCGCAATATGTAGAACGTAGTAGAAATTCAACTATATTTCATGTAAATTAAAGATAAAAATAGAATCTTTCCTCAAACATTTTGGTTGCCCATTACAGTATTAAAACCTTATCATCAACAAATTATTAAGATTTCTTTTTGAACTATAAATCTATTTGCAGCTTTGTCGTATTTTCAACTGTAAATTATATCGAAATTATTAAAAAATATATTAAATATAAAAAAATCAAACGTGTATTCGTCACCTGTAAAAGGAATTTTGCTTTTATATTTCCCGGAACGAATAGCCATCTATTGCCTGAATGCAACATTGCAATTTCATATTTGGATTCGTCAGTGGTTACTTTCTGTTCGAATAGCTCTGAGTGACTGTCTCTGCCTAACAACATTTTCTCATTTCTTTCAACAAGGTTTCGGTCGACCGAAAATGTCGAAAATTCTGTGTTTGTAGTATCCATATCAGTATAACGATTTGCCGGGACGGATGTCAAAATAGTGTCGTGATGATTTTCAGTGGAAGGTAACAAACTGAATGTATATTTGCTGGAATCCTCATTATCTTGTAGATATAATCCAACCGCGATATTTCCTACTGATGTTAAACGATATGGTACAGCTACGTCTATTTCTTGTTCAATCTTATCTCCTTTGTTATAAATTGCATGTTTAGCATCAAAGCCGCCAGATATTGTCACAATATTGTTATCAGTATACGAAACGATGTGCAAAATGCCTTTAAACTGACGTTCATTTGATTCAATTTCAGCGGTAGGGACAACGTATTCGTTAGACCATGTGTTAACCGGTAGGAAATAGTTTAAAGCAGTTAATGTCTTTTTATCATAACAATACACCATAGACGGTTTATTAAAAACAAAACTGGTTCCAGAAATTTCATTATTATTTTCCAACATAAACACAGAACGTTCAAGAACAGAAATGCTCTCAGAGTCTTTAAATGGACCAGGATTACCAAAGAAGAATACTGTAACATTAACATCTACATGCTCAGATATAAACCAGCATTGTTTAGCCGTTTTATCATGTGCAAAAAGCATGAACTCTGTCCCATATATATCAACTGGGTATATTCTTGAGCTTCTTATTTCCGTATTCTGTTCGCCATAAATGTAATATACAACTACAGCAACATCGTCATCACTTATTATTTCAAAATTGAGAATGTTATCCATGTTTGAACAATTATAATATATTCCGTCATCTTCATCTCCTCGTTCACTGGAAATGGATTCTACTTCAGGTGGTTGATTACTGACGTATTTTTTTATTGTCACTCCAACGTGGGTATTTTCATTGAGTGATGTCACTAAAATCCAGCATTTTTGCAAAGACTTTAAAGGTAGTCTTACCAGGAATTTCCTACCATAGCTATCTGCAAAGCCTGTCATGGCAAAAAAAAAAGAATAAGTAAGTAAGAAAATAAAATAAAATAAATAAATAAATAACATATTAACGTCTCATATCAATAAACATGTCTGCAGTCTGTTAATCCTCATATTGAAAGACAATTTCTTTACTGGAACTTTTAATGTCTGCCACTTACGATACACAATTGTATACAGTTTTCGCAAAGTTATTTTTGTTTGTCTTTTTTCTGACAGGTTTAGAGCTAAATATCGATTGTATTTGATAGATAAATCCTAGAAAAATGTTACCAATGAATGAAACCACTGAACTAAGCATACCACACGTTTTGCAGCCGGCCATTTTTGTTACTACTTTTGTTTACACACGACTAGCACTCGCAAAGCAACGCTGGATGATATACTTTCTGATAAAGTCCTAAACCTTATTTTTAAGAGTTAATTTTAATTTGAGAATGAATTTGATATTTGAACAGTCATAATATCTTCCGCTATCTTCATCATCTCGAGTGCTGGTAATAGATACTTAAGGTTCGTCCTTGACACTTCTTGTCACTCCAACGTGAGTATTTCTATTGAGTGATGTTACTGAAATCCAGCATTTTTGCAAAGACTTCAAATGTAGTCTTACTAGGAATTTCCTACCAAAGCTGTCTGCAAAGCCTGCCATTGAATAAATAAATAAATAAATAAATAAATAAATAAAAAAAAACAAATTAATAACATGTAAACGTCTAATAAATGTTTATCAATAAACATGCCTGCAGTCTGATAATTTTCATATTATAACACATTTTTTAATGGTACTTTAAATGACAGCCTCGTACGGTACACAATTGTATACAGTTTTCGCAAAATTTGTTAACATTATTGTTTGTCTTTTTCTCTTGTTGATTTGATAAATAAGTCCTAGAAAAATGTTAACAATGAATGAAACCACTTAAATTAGCATGTGTACTCATTTTCAATGTTTTGAATATCACACCTTTTTTGCCGCATTTTTGTTACTACTTTTGTTCACTCGCATAACAACGCTGAATGATGTACATTCTGATAAAGTTCTAAACCTCATTTTTAAGATGTATCATTGTATTCCTGCTAGAAAACCTAAAATTTGGGTGTGTCTAATTGTTTTATAGGTTTGCAGTGCATTTTATTGACCAGGAGCTTAAAAGTTTTTTTAATCCGTAAAATGTTTAAGGACCCCATAAAACAGTTAGTGACTTTCCACATGAAAAACTAAGGAGCGTTCCTTCCACAAAAGTTTTTATGGACCCTAAAAGATATCTGTGGAGCGTTCTTTCAAAGAAGTTGTAGATTGTGTGGGGTCGGTGGCATATAAATTGCCCGTCTACTTTCATTCGGGGTCTTCCAGCTTCGAATTTCCCTTAGGCACATCGTATTTTGATAGTTTCAATGAATTTTAAAATGTGTGCATTTAATTTGTGGTGTAAAGTTAATTTCTTCTTAGAATTACAGGAACTGTAAATTTTGCCTTTATAACATCTACTTATATATATATATATCTTTGCAATTGACGGATGTGCGTCATTTTTGTGGTTTTACCGCGACTGTCCACTATGTTTAAAGATCTATTTTCTTCATAAAATGTACTTAATTTACTGAATTTTTTGTATTTGTAAGTCCATGAGAAAAAAAAAAAAAAACAATAAATTTATCAACTGTAGAAATATTGTTTTCTTTATGTTCAGTTAAGGCATTTTCCAAGATCATTATAGAATATTGATTTAATAGTCCAAACATTAAGAAGCGACCACCACACCAAACACTCAAAGCGGCCATATTACAGTCACGGTGAGCAGTTTGAACTCTAAGCAGCCTAGGTTTGAGACAGATTACTAAATAGTTCACACTGCAGTGCCCTACTTAAATAGATCTTGACAGCTCACAGAGCCTACCAGATTACAAATACAGGTCATTAAATTTCTAATTGCACATTATTCAAAAGATACGCTTACACTAATATGGCCCCAATAAACCAAATGACGTCAGGAAATTACTTCTATGTATTTCAACATATTGTTATAAATTCTTCTTTTCTATTAGCATGTTAAATGGAAACAAAAATCAATTTTATTGCATTATAGTAAAGTCTTGTTCAAATGCCATGTACTTAATCACTCAGACTTATCGACGATCATGAGTGTAATCCAAGACGCATTTTAACACAAACTGCGCATTATTCGACAATAATGTACTCAAATTGTCATGTCTGAAATGAAGAGTCTATTTCATATCTCTAAGAAAAAAAATCAAGTAAAGAAGCAAAATGTAAAAACTGTAAGATAATGAAGTGTAAAGTTATTATTCTGCTTTGCACTCCATTTAATTGTTTTAAACTTATATACCCCATTTGGGATTTAATCATAACAAAGAGAAAGCAAATTATAAAAAGGGAAAATCAACATATTATGAAATTAATATACACACAACTCCTCTTTTATAAGATCTATCAACTTTTGAAGTTTTAAATTGTTTTCGCAAATTTATCAGTTATGGTCCGGGAAAAATAAGTATGTAAATAGCAAAGGATAATATCTTCATAACTTTGAGGGGTTAAATTATTTTTCGTGGAATATAAGAAAAATAAAGCAAACATAAGAAAACAATAAACAGAAAACACTCTGTTGTCCTCAAATCATCGCAAGATCTTTATGATCAAATAAGTAAGGATTCTAAACTATATTGGTAACTTACAAATTCCACAATATTTTGCACAATTATATTTCGCAAAGTCTGCATATCGTGTACAAAAGCCTTCTTCATACTTGGAACAATTCACAAGTCTATCTGTACAGCGCCATCCTGAAATGTGATAAAGAAGTATTACGGGTTCATAAACATTTGGCATGAGGCACCGCTTCCTGTGACCTTGCTATCAGTTTCAAATAGAAAATGGGAAACAAAATGTCGAAACTTTAAGGACAATAAGAAAAGATTCTGGAATTTTAAGTGACTAGTTTTAAAGTGACATAGTATATAGTCAGTGAACAGGTGAAAGACAAAATAAATTTACATTTTGTCATAAATCCTTACAATCTTATGATTTATGAAATTATTCTCGTATCGGATATAGTTTGAATGTGCGTTTATGTATGGTTTCTGTACTTTAAGTCAAATATACCTTAAATAGTTCCTTTAAACGGTGCTCGTGTATTTCGTGGGTTAGTGGGGTTAAATATATAGTGTTTTCGCGGTTTTTATTCAATCGACGCTTGCATTTGGTAGTGCTGCAAGAACTTGTTTCAATATGCCCCACCCGATCCCATCCCTTCTTACAACAAACGTTTATGTAATGTAATATTTTCATACACATTCTTGCTGAATAATTAGGCTTTTACATTATTCTTCGCATGACTCGGGAATCGTTTCTTAAAATATACGTAACTTATTAAAGTTGCTTAATTTAATGAATTTTCTTTGTTTTTATAAGCATAACTTGTTATTAAATATTTTACAGATTACACAATTTATTATTCTTTTTGTAATATTTTGTTACCATGTATTCAGATCTGTTTTAGTTTCGTTTCAGAGTTTCGGATACAGCAATAATGCTATACATCTGATGAATCCCAAATACAAGAACATCACAGATACAGATAAAAACCGATTGAGTCTATTGATTTGTTATATGTACTACCAAATATTAAGCGTTATCCCTATGTATTTGTTGTTGTTGTTTGCTATAGTAGATTAGAGAATAATTGATTTACTCTCGACATAAGAGAGAGTAAATTTCATATATAACAAACGTGGCCCGAGGAAATTTTTTTATAAATTCCCATCGGAATTTAACTGTAACATTCAATTTATAAAAAGAGCGGGCTTTTCATATTTTAAGACAGACTTATATTTCATCTTAACTTTTTAATGTCAACTGTTGGTTGATCAGTTGATTTTCTAATACATATATAGTCAATTCAGTTCAACTTGACAATGGAAATATTGCGTAATGTCACTTTTAGAAATGCTACAGGGAATGTTCTTACATCATATTTATAGATGATATTGAATGAATGTAGATTTAATACTGAGTTGAATAAAGTCATATAATGCGAGACTGGTGAGCGTAATAAAGTTATTTTTCAACGAGTTCAATATATTTAGTATAAAGTTTACACGAATATAATATAAGTATTCTTTTTATCGCATATCTAAAAAGTCATTTTTTATTAACGTGCCTATAGTGTAACTCTGACAATGACGGGTTCTAACAGTATGTATATAATGCAAATGACATCACGTGGGTAATTTCTAAAAAATATATTTCTCCGGGTCTCTGCCTTCATTTACCTGGGCTCTGCGGCAATCACAGGGACTCTACCGTAGCTCTACTGGCTATATCATACATCCCCGGTATGTGCTTGCAGAGTTACGGTGCTTACCCGGTGTAACCCTGGTCGTGTCCGACAGATCTGAAGATCAAGCGACCAAAGCTATACTTCCCGGTTCGCCCCAGACCACCCTGATGATATTCAATATTTAATTCCATCCGCGGTTGAATGCCGGATGTTCCTGGATCATCCCGGATGTTGCCGGCAGAGTTACTGATGAAGTCCGGTTTTTCCGGCCGTACCCCGATGGTTCCCGGATCTCCCCGGACGTGAGTGAAATATGGATTTTTAATGTTAGCGAGGTGAAATTTATTTCAATCTTACACTAAACTAAACAATGTTTTTTTTATTATTATATGCAAAAAAACGTTTAAAAAGACATTTTAACCTAATACTAAATGAAAAGCCGCCAAATAAATATACATTTACGACATCACGTAATTAAGTTGGTTTCTAGTACTGTGCACGCTGGTATTTCACTAAAATCACGTAACGGGCTTAAATTCAAATCAGTGAAAAATATCAAATTGATAATTTCACTGTTTCAAACAGTGAAATATCAGTTATTTACTCCCCTGATATATTTCTATAAACCACCGAAAAGCATGTAATAAACTGGTGTAATAACGAGTTGACACGACGTCATAAAGCATTATATAAAAACATGACGTTAAAGCGCGCGAATGTTTTATTTTAATTACTTTGATAATCAGTTGTTGAAATTCCGGTTGCTGTACAGTAACTTCCAGAGAGTTGCTTCCCGTAAATACAATGTTCACTAGAATCATGAAGCAAGTTTAATTTTCTTTTTGTTATTAATTAGATATTCCTATTTTTTATATTTCAATAATACTGTGCTGCTCATGAAAGCAAGCGACGTAAAATGTGTCGTCACTGTTTCAGTTTTTTCACGTGCTCGCTTTAAGCGAGCCTCATAATTGGTCACGTGACACTCATAATGAGTTAAAATCATATATAATTTGTTATATATGGTAACAAGAGTATTTAATCGTATACTTGAACTAGTACTTTTATGAACAGGAGTAAGAGGATCAATTTTGATTAACCTCGATAATTATGGATAATTTCTATCAGAATATATTTATATTCAACGTAACTAAAGACTGTTTAGAAGAATCGTCAACGAAAATCACGATTCTTCTAAAAACGCCATAACGTTTAGCTTGACTACCATGCTTACATGAAAAAGGATGATAGTATGTAAAATCTAAATACAAATGTATATTTGTAAAATATGCGAAATATATCAGTATCAAGATTGCCACTATTTCGATGCAGAAAAACAAAGGAAAGATACAGAGAGCTTTGAAATCATGTTTGTCATTTTTCTTAAATTTTGATAATTATTACTGTAATATTATCAATTTATAATGTTCACGGATAAATATAAGGATAAAATAAAAATAAACTAGTGTTATATCGTTTTTATCTAATTGCTGCGCTGTGATTTATGTGATAAAGATGTATACCGTACTGTTAGAAACGT
Organism: Ruditapes philippinarum; assembly: GCF_026571515.1. Lineage (NCBI taxonomy): Eukaryota > Metazoa > Mollusca > Bivalvia > Venerida > Veneridae > Ruditapes > Ruditapes philippinarum. Next base: position 13,851 of record NW_026862266.1, on the reverse strand, counting down.
ATTGATTTCTAAGTACTTCAGATTTGTGAACGTTGTTAATGGCACTCAAAGAAGTTATGACTTCAATGTTCATAATTCAATTCAAGCGTTTTCCGTACATCCGGGTCTGAGCATAAGTCTAAGCATAACAAATGTGCTGATTTAAATGATTCAAGCGCTCACACAACGTGTCATACAATATTTGTACCTCATCTGCGTTCTCATGTGATATCATTTTCAGTTCCAAGTCTTTGTATAATCGCGACAATTCTCGATTTCTTCAATATGGAGGAAGTATCTACCGTAAATGGAACAGATCCGACGCATGAGGATTTTTGGTAGTGTTAAGCGTTCACGATCTTCGCAACTCGGAAAATTTTCACAGTGGAAATATGTGCAGAAAGTACCTGATGATGATGTTTTATCTACAGTAAGCAGTGCAAATTCCGTGTCATCACAGGCTAAATTGAAAAATGCAAAAGCAAAACGTTTGATTGCGGAATTAAAATTAAAAACCTTGGAGAAGATTGGTCCGTGAATACATACCGTCCCTGCAAAGTCATTCAAAATGGCAGAGGAAAACTACAGATTTCCGTGTTGGTGATATTGTGTTAGTTTCGGACGAGAATACTACACGGGGACAATGGCATTTAGGACACGTTATCCAGATACGAGAAAGCCGAGATGGACATGATAGAAGTTGTGTTGTGAAATACAAAGACACTGAATCAGTGAAATCTATTACTAAATTGTGTCTACTTGAAAGTTCACCTTAGCCATACTCATGTTGCTTATTGACACTTTAAAGTTTAAAAGCTAAGCTTAAACATTAACCATTCGAATATACATATATTTAAGTTTAAAAGGTCAAATTTGTGTCTTGTAAATGTACTAGTTATTGCGATTTATGATGAAATTTAAGAGTAATTTCATGGCAACGTATTGATTTCTAAGAACTTCAGATTTGTTAACATTGTTAATGGCGTCAATAGGTTACGCTACTTAACGCGACGTAAAATGTTTACGTCGACGTCATCATATTTTGTTTTGTTTTGTTATTGAGAATCTCGTAAATTTAAATCTGGAACTTGATGTATTGAGACAAGTCAAAATCAAGAATCGCCTATCAACGCTTATCGACGTTTATCAAGGAAATAAAAGTTAAAGGCGCATACTCGTTTAGATTTGTTTGAAGTAGAACCCAAGTTCCCGAACACGTAATATTGATATTGATTGAAATAGTTCATTGAATATAAATGTTTATATGGTATCAGTTGAATTATTGAATATCAGTTAATTGAAAGAATGTATCTGTTTAGACTCAATATAGAAGAAAACTTTAAATTAATTTGAACCACCCTCGTGTTTGCACTTACGAACTTTCTAGTACCGGTTTAAAATTAGAAAACATGGTCAAAAGAAAACTAAGAACCAGGTACATCGCTTTGTTTAGAATGAAGGTTGCAGTTGGACGGGACAGATGTATATTATATGCCTGAAAAAAAAAAACTACAACACTTTTTTATTTAAACAATCCAGGTAAACATTTATAAATGTCGTACAGGTTGGGGCCTAAGTTTACCCATTCCATTAAAGTTAATGTTGATTTCAGTTTTCACTTACCATTTTCGTATTCCTTGCAACCATTGACATGTATAAAATCTGAAATAAATGATAAGATTCAATCGAGGCGAATCTACACTTTATTCCTTTTCAACTTAGAGGAAAAACATAATTTTCTGAATTAAAATTAAAATCATAGAAGATTTAATTCGAAAAATTGTGTGAATATACAAATGTGTTTTTTATGATCGACTGAAATCAATAAGGAAAATATGAATAAATAAGTATAAATACACACCCCAATTAAAGGTCGCCTCCGCAACTGTGCCCATCATTGAAACATTGGTGATAGAGTCAGTCGTTCGAATTCGTATTACATTGTCCCGTGTGGAACCTTGAACACATTCGTCTTCGTTGTGATAGCCAGTTCCTAGACAAAACATACTATTAACTTGTCGGAACCAGAAAAACGACATGTCAGATGTACAGCTGATACCTGCGTCTTTGTTGAAACTAAAATATTATAAATGTTTAATTTGAGTTTACTGACGTTTTAGATAGTTAATGAACAAGCGAATAAATTTAAAAAGAAATCCATCAAAAAATCAAGGTGACATGACAGGAAAGAACATTGGAATTTCATTCTCACGAAATGCATCAAAATGCAACGGGCGGTTTAAACAACGAACGAACAAACAAACAAACAACAAATGATATATTGACTTCTGAAGTAATCCATTTTACTGCACGAAAATTGTTCTGTTTCAAGACATTTTTAACGATACACCAATCGATAAAAACAAATACCGGATTAAACACATATGAAATAGATTAAAACTAAAAACTGAAAATGTGTCCCTGTGGACACAGATGCCCGAATATTTCATTGCTTTGTCAGTCTACTGACGTACAACAGGACAGTATGACAGACGGACAGACAAAGGAATTTCCTTACCACTAAATGTTTTTGGCATAAAAGTAATATCCAAGTTTCCAATATTGAGCTGTTAGAATTTCAAACATCAATTTTATTTCCTAAAGTATGCTTGAACAAACAAAAACAAGCAAAACTCCAGATGCATAACTACTCGTGCTGACCATTCCTGTAAAGTTTCATTACTCTTAGTCAAACATTTTTGAGTAAAGCACGACACAAATTGAAAGTTTTACTTAAGTCAAAAGCAATAACTACAAATATTGACTCAATTAATAAGCAAACCCAAGGTGCACAATCGCACATTCTGACCGAAATTACTGTAAAGTTTCAAGACTCAAATCAAATCCTATTTGAGCCACATGCAACTTAATTGAAAATTCCAAATTTTTAATGTCAAGGGCAATTACTCTTAAAAAACTGGATTAATCAACACGCGAATCCCCATGTGCACAACTTCATGCTGATCAACATTCCTGTAAAGTTTGTTGACTTAGGCACGAGCACCATCAGAGCTACACGTCACACAACATTTTGGAATGGAGGCACGCACGCACAAACTGACAAGGGCAAATCTAAATCCCACCTTCCCCCTCGGGTGGGGGTATAAATATGCTATAGGCGGGTATATATTTTAAATGTTTAAAGTTTTATAAAATTTTACAACTACATGTACATATATTATCGTCAACACCTAACTTTTTATCAATTTCGAACATATAAACTATTTATAATTGACAGTTAACATTTACGCACACATCAAAGCGCTGCATTTTTTAGGGTAAACCATACTTCGTTTCCCTACTTTTCCTTTGTAGAACTTGTATTTTTATTGTTTGATCGATAAAAGAAAACGAACATAAACAAAAAGGGACTGAATTGTCTTAATGTTCGTCTTATGCCTTGCTTCGTCGAGCCCTTGTAGGTTATTTTCTTGTTGCTGCTTTTCCTTTGGGACATTGACTACTTTTGTTATGGTCATTTGGTTTACTTTTATATGTTTCTACATGATCATTTTGGTGTTTTACTTATTTAACCTTTTGTAACCATAACAACTGTTAGAATTTCACTTGGCGGGGATTCATTTTATTTACACTGTCTCGTTTATGGCTGAGAGCGAGGTTTGGTGCACCATTAACCGGTTTAAACTCCCCAGCAGTCATTATTATGTTGCTGACCGTTCCAAGGCGGTGCCCTTCTGTGTTCCTCAGATGTATGTCTATGTTATTTTATACAGTTTTGGTGACACTTATTATTGTGTCCCTTGTTGTTAAGTATCTTCTCCTTTGCCCCTAGTTTTTATTTCTTTGATTGCCCCCCTGCCTCCCTCGGTCTCCTGTCTCCTTCCCATGTGCCCTTTGACTTTGTGGGCCTATTATTCAATCATTTGTTTGTTTTCTTTGAATTCCTTATCAGTTACAAATTATATATCTTGTTAGTGATTTAACTGTCCGTGCCCTGTCCTGTTTTTGTTTGGGGTCCGCCTGGGCTCCTTGCCACTGGTTCTTGTTGCTGGGTCGTTCATTGAACGCCGCCTTTCCTTGTTGAACTTGTTTATCATATTTTATTATCGTTATCATTTGTTTTATATACATGTAATATATAATTAAACCCCAGATTTCTATTTGCACCAATCGAATATTTCTGTACATTGTCGTTAATTTTTTTCATATCGATATCTGATCGTTGATGTTCTAGCCATTAACTAAATCTAATAGTTTCTCTTTGAATGTTAAAATTCATTCAAGTGTACTGAATATATAAATAAACAATCAGTTGTTGCTACACCGGTATATATAATATAATGTATTATACAATAGGTAAAAGTTATATGAAAGTTAATGTGTTGTACAGTTAGATAATGGCTATTGATTATTTTTAATTACTTGTTTAAAGAAGACCTGTCCCCGGACAGCGCGCTCGACTTTTCTCAGTGCTCAAAATTAGAATAAAACTTAGTAGAAAAGGGGGATTATTCTGCAATCGTGTTTGACAGACTTATCTACCATGATGGTTCATATTTTAGGTTAAGATGTGAATGTGATAAAATGTAAATATTTGAGCAAAAAGATGTTTCATGATAAACTCCCCCTAGGAAATGCACTAAATTGTAATTAATCAAGTACCTAATGATTGAAGTGAATGTGTTTGATATTTTTGGGAAATGTACAATCCCAAAAAGGTTAACCTTGAGATTCGTATTCGGAAAATACCATTCCTTTGCAAAATTAAAATTTAATTAATTACAAATTACATCCTGTCTTGACAGTAGGTCTATTTTTTTCTTAAAAAAGTGGAGCTAAAAATGGTTTAATTTTGACAACACGACACTTTCAACCGTTAAGATAAATAAATAAATAAGAAAATGATAACAAAGAAATAGAGAAAAAAGTGATAATAAGAACAAACATTATAACGATATAACCTGTCTTCAGTTGAACTTTTATTAAGAATTTCACAGGAAGTTTCGCATGAGGCTATCTGTATTCCTTCATAGCTAACTAGTGCATCTATCGTAGTTGACAAGCTCATAAATCGCAAAGTTGCAGACCCGCAAACCTGAACTCTAAGATGAAGCGCATGCTCTGAATATTTTTGCAAGTCTAGGTGATAAGGAAGGTTTGGTGCCGTTGTGCCTTTGCCACCTTCTGTATAAAGATAAGATAACGAAATGAATAATGATTGTTTCAGTAGTAGAGCTTTAAGTTTCTTTTTAAACTTTTAAGAATGTAATTGGAAGAATATGAAGATAAATTTTCAACAGAATACATGGACATACTTATACACATATATTGTTCATTTTAATCATCAAGTAGCAAAAGTTTTCATTGGTTTATTATTTACTCTTTTTTGTATGTCCTTGAATAAAGTATTATTAAATGCAAGAATGTGACCATGGGATTTTGAACGGTTTAAATATATCAGTTTTGTACAGACCAAAAGAAGAAATGGAAAGAATGCTTATATGCTAAATAATTAGTTTTGTCAATAGTTTTGCTGGATAATTGTTTGACTATTGTTGCCATGAATTCAGCATTAACCCAGAATGTAGACTTTCGAGAAAGTTTTTTTTTTACTTTCGTTGTCGAAAATGTGGATCATAATTAAAGTCAACACTTTGACTTTTCAAAGGTCTGTAAGGAAATGATTCATAACTAAAGTAATGTAAGTTTACTTCTTGGATCTGATATTAATTAAAGTCATCCGGGTAAACATGAATACTATACATATGATTATGTTATAAAAATTATATTCCTGTAAAAGATCATTACAATTAGATATGCACAAAAACACCAGCGACAGTATGGTGGCACGGGACATATTCGAATAATTGCCGAACGATATTTATCTCTAATATTTACTTGGTGTATTGACGATATTGAAAACTTTTGATATTTCACTGCCATTCTTCGTTGTGTGTAGGAGAGGAGCAGTATATTGAGTATATACACAAAAACTTTACATATTTATAGTTTTGTATACCTTTGCGTCTCTCCTAATGGAATTAAAATAGTTGAAAATCAAGCACTGTAAGGTTGTACCGAGCAATTAAGAAAATTTTATTCAATTATCCTAAAAATCTAATCATGTGACAGTTATCTTTGAAAGTTTTATTGATTGCACTGCTGGTACAATTAATTTTAAGAAATCGGGCAAATTCTGGAGTACCCTGCACCTTCACGGAGATGGTCAATTTCAGTATAGTTATGGTGTGAGTTTAAATCTTGCTGGTAAACACATATTAAATTTTAGAAGCAACGAATGTAATCTTCTTCAATACATGTCACATACTTTTAATATTGATGAGGAACTGGTTTACTGCTTATGTAAGAGATTTTGACTTTTTTTTGTATTGTGTTTATTTAACAATTGCTCATTTAAGGTCCCCTGACCCTAAGGTAAGGTGCACAGTTTTGCATTTCAATATGTTTATAATATATATATTTCTTGTTTCTAAATAAAAACAAAACGCTGATAATAATAGATAGAACACTGATTATATTTATCACGTTTTACTAAAATAGGCAGAACGCTGATAATTTGTATAACTTGTTTCTTTCTAAGTAGACGAAACGCTGATAAATAAACAGAACTCTGTTTTTATCACCAATTTCTAAAACAGGTAGAACGCTGATGGTTTTTGTTACTTGTGTGGTAATACTAGATAGAACGCATATGGTATTTATTATTTCCTTCTAAATAGAAAGAATGCGGTTAGTTACATTGTGTTTGTCTTTATACCTTTGCAGACTCCTCCAGGATATTCAGGAGTTTCAACAGGAATCGTTCCCAGCACATTCTGTATAAAGAAGTATGATTTATCCTTTATTGCCTGACATAAATATTTTAGGACAGGAAGAAATACAAATATTTTTGTAACACATATGCGTGTATTATGTAAGTATTTCCAATTTTTCAAACACCAACTGTCAATCTAATCAAACAACAAATAGTCTTATATAAGTGAATCATACGTTTATAGGGAAAATGGTCGCATAAAATAGGTTTATCTTGACCTTGTTGATCTTGTTTATCATATTAAATATTTTAAAGATAACATTGCTAGCAAGGATTTAGCTGCAAAAACATTAAGCATGTTTTCTGTTTCAAAATATTTTTGTGCGTCACTTTTCACAAATTTGATATGATATATAAAACGTTTTTTGAAAAATAAAATAAAGGTTTATAAATCAAAACAAGTGCAACATGGTTTTTGTTGTTGTAAATTTTGATTTCAACAAATTCTTATCAAATACGCTCTTATTCCGAAAACTAGACAAGAATCAGGAATTCTAAGTGCATTTCATTTCTAGAAATATTACTTTCAGTTTTATAATTGGTTAAATTAAAGAACATCTATTCCATTGCAGTCAAATAAAGATAATGCCTATAAGTGTACGAGGGGCATATTTTAATAAATGGCAGTGTGTTTTTATAAATAAGTCGAAGTTGAGCTTTTCAAAATATTCACCATGGACACCTACACATACTACCAATTCAAAATCCATTCTAAAAAGCATTTTTGAACTCTTCTTTTGGTCTACTTTTTATACACTGGTAGGGACTGGCTCAGACAGCGCTGCGGGTTTTTAATCGGCGGCAGCGAAGGCACGATTTGATGTATAGATTTAACTAAAAGTTACACGGAAAGTGGTCATGACTATAAGCGGGATGTAGGAAAACCACAATTCTCTGTTCCTCTAAATAAGCTTATTCAAGGCTGACCGGTGCACAGGTGCATTGTCATGGAGTAATTTGATCCTGCGCACCCCGGATATTGAGTTCTTTGTAATGTAGTGATTAACTACAGCAGTGAGAGCATGGTCGAGGAAACATGTTTTATTGACATTTCCCCTCTTAGGAACAGCGACACGGGCCACTGTTCCATCACTGTCACAATATAGAGCGCACACAACTCTTTTAACGTTCCTGATACTTAAAACAACAACTTGGTGACCGTTGTTTTAACCTACCCACATTTCGTTACTAAGTTAATTTTATTGTCGGGCACAAAAAAAGCAAAGTTCTATCCCCTGTGACAATTTCTCTTAGGTGTCTAGGATCTCGATCTTTGAACCGTTAACATTGACACCCGACTGTGCAATTGTACGATACGGAAGGGCATTTTCTCCATTTACTTATTCTAGATTCATTTTAATTTTTCCACGAAGGGAAATTTTAAAACCAACAAATTTATTTTCAATAATCAATACAAAACAACTCGGGCCCTGTCTACAAATTGTTTTACTAAACCATTGTATTTTAAAAAGACCTGCGAAATTTTTTTTGCCGATTTAAATCGTTGGCAAAAATAAAACTGTTGGATAAAAAAATCAATAATCGTCCAACAGGTATCATACATTTACTTCCATCAGCAAAAAATGGTGAAATCGAGTGGTTGCCACTAATCTAAATATGCCCCTCGTATATCATGTATTTAGTTTAACGTACAGTTTTTTAATATGTCTATGTAATTGCAGACATAATTATTGTTTTGGTCAATGTTTGCAAATCAGTTTGATACCGGGTTCTTTATCAAAAGTTGCAATGCTGAACGATATGTAAATATGCTACCAAATAAAGAAACAAATACACAAAGGTGAAGAATCTTAATATTACAACAGAGAACAAGAGGTTGAAGTTTCATCATAATATTCAGCAGTTTGGACACAAACTTTCACGCAAAACCCTAACTAAAGTGTGAAGGCGACCGAGGTAAATACAATAAGTCTTGCGTTCCTAACAGTCTAGCTTAAATGTATTTAATTTAGAATTAAGTTCAATAAAATGATAATAAATTAACACATATACTGTAAAATTCAGAGCTAGTTTCTAATCGATGTTGAATTTTTGTTTGTATGAGCATTTTTTTAAATATTATCAAGGAATAGAAATAACAAAATCTGCTGCGTCACATTCAAAGTGTAGATATAAAATACACTCTTACCTCATTGTATAGAATTCCAACTGGCAACAAAATAGTCTGCCCACATTTAAGTATTCCGCTGATGTTAGACGCAGTATTTTTCAGACTTTGGACACTTCCACTAGCGGTCCCAAGAATGTTCCCTATAACGTATTTGGTGTATTTCACCCGTGAAAGGTCCTTTTCTTTCGCACACGACTCAAAGTCATTATGGTTGGCAGGATCTGCATGAGTGTTTGTGCATGATTTTTTTTCTGCAACAATATTTACTGCGTTTTATTGCTGGAGAACGGGCTATGAACACTGTTCTAGGAGGAACTGCTAACAGTAATGAACGTGGTTTATAAATGCGAACAATACAACATATATTGTAACATACATTTGCAAGTGAAATACTGAAATATTTTTAATGATTTTCTGTGCATAAACATCTTAAAATATAACATGTTTGGGCGTGGAGGGTAGTTTGCACTTGACAGTACCGTCCATGAACAATCTCAATCAAACCGGGCCTGCAACATTTTCAATTTTACCGTGATGGGCTTTCTTTAGGGATTCTTATTGTATCTATTTTAAGTTTAATTTGTAAATTGATAATATGTGTGACTCATTCCAATATAAAAACAATTGCTAGGATAAATCACTGTCTAACTCATTTCATCAATAACTGGTGTTTATCAAAATAGGTAAACAAGATAACATATTCCCAAAAGAACATCTTAAACGACAACATTGAAAATGTTGCAGACTTGGTATCATTCAACCTGGTCATTGAAAAATGCCAGTTACCGTCAATACCCCTAGAATCGACTTAAGTAGAACATTTAAACATGACAATGGTGACATGTTCAATTTAGAATCATTTGTAGATGTGTTCATACGGGGGAAATGATGGTCAATATGACACTTTCGTTCCATTCCTAGGAAAGCGGCGTAAGGTCCCCAAGTAATAGAAAACGTGTGTGTGTCCTGAACGAAATAATGGGCGAAACTAAACAAAATGGAATTTTGAAAAGAAAATGAGAGGTAAGAAGCCTGCATATTACATACAAGACGTCAAAAGACAAATAAAAAAATAAAAAAACATCCACCATATCCTAAGGGTGATCATACGATATGCAAGAAGGAAAACTCGAACCAGCCAAGTTTGAAAAAGGTCAAAAAGAAGGAAACTAAAAATACCATAAATAAGGACATACAACAATAAAGTTGTGCTAAACGATCTTCAAGGATCGAAAATATAACATCTTTGATTAATTGTAATGGCGACTTTTTTTACAGCCTCCACACGGCACTAATGTGGAAATAAAGTTTAGAAAGTTTCAATTCAGACAGAAATAAAAAATAAAAAGAGAACGTATTTTGTGAATAACTATGCTTATGCAAATTTTTATATGTTTTACCTGATACAATTTGAAATTGCGTTGTTGAGTAACTTTCCGGACAAGCAACCTTAAAGGATTGCCAGGCATTTTGTACTGATGGAACTACAGTCATACTTAGCATTGATGTTTCAACTTCTGTGGCGTATGTTAGTCCAGATATCTGAATTACCTAAAATACAAACAAATATTAATTACTTAGTACTTACTCAATTTTTTCAAAATTTGATAATTACACTAATGATTAATTTTGAGCAGCAACAATCCGATGATGATATTTATAAGAAGGTGATGAGAATAAAAATTATATGTTTGATAATAATAATAATAACAAGATATGTTTGTAAAACATGTATGCCCCCTATCAGCAGCCAATTAGTTATGTGATAAAGTTATTATGCATGACTTCTGACCCTGAGTGATCAAACAATTAATAAGGGTTTATCAAGTATCTACTGGTCATGACCTTAACCTTTGACCCCTTGACCCAAAACTCAATAGGGGTCATCTGCTGGTCACGAACAATCATCATACAAAGTTTGAAGTTCCTAGGCCAAAGTGTTTTTAGTTAATTGATCAGAAACCGTTTTTACCTACAAGGTCAATGTGACCTTGACCTTTGACCCCTTGACCCCAAAATCAATAGGTCATCTGCTGGTCATGACCAATCACCATACCAAGTTTGAAGTTCCTAGGCCTAAGAGTTCTTTAGTTATTGATCGGAAACCGTTTTAACATACAAAGGCAATGTGACCTTGACCTTTGACTTCAAAATCAATAGGGGTCATCTGCTGCTCATGACCAATCACCATGCCAAGTTTGAAGTTCCTAGGCCGAAGCGTTCTTTAGTTATTGATCAGAAACCATTTTTACTTACAATGTCAATGTGACCTTGACCTTTGACCCCTTGATCCCAAAATCAATAGGGGTAATCTGCTGGTCATGACAAATCACCATACCAAGTTTAAAGTTCCTAGGCCTAAGGGTTCTTAAGTTATTGATCAGAAACTGTTTTTACTTACAAAGTCAATGTGACCTTGACCTTTGACCCCTTGACCCAAAACTTATTAGGGGTCATCTGCTGGTCACGACCAATCATCATACAAAGTTTGAAGTTCCTAGGAATAAGCGTTTTTAGTTAATTGATCGGAAACCGTTTTTACCTACAAGGTCAATGTGACCTTGACCTTTGACCCCTTGACCCCAAAATCAATAGGGGTCATCTACTGATCATGACCAATCACCATACCAAGTTTGAAGTTCCTAGGCCTAAGGGTTCTTTCGTTATTGATCGGAAACCGTTTAACCTACAAGGTCAATGTGACCTTGACCTTTGACCCCTTAACCCCAAAATCAATAGGGGTCATCTACTGATCATGACCAATCACCATACCAAGTTTGAAGTTCCTAGGCCTAAGGGTTCTTTAGTTATTGATCGGAAACCGTTTTTGCTTACAAGGTCAATGTGACCTTGACCTTTGACCCCTTGACCCCAAAATCAATAGGGGACATCTACTGACCATGACCAATCACCATACCAAGTTTGAAGTTCCTAGGCCTAAGGATTCTTTAGTTATTGATCGGAAACCGTTTTTGCTTACAAGGTCAATGTGACCTTGACCTTTGACCCCTTGACCCCAAATTCAATAGGGGTCATCTACTGATCATGACCAATCACCATACCAAGTTTGAAGTTCCTAGGCCTAAGGGTTCTTTAGTTATTGATCGGAAACCATTTTTGCTTACAAGGTCAATGTGACCTTGACCTTTGACCCCTTGACCCCAAAATCAATAGGGGTCATCTACTGATCATGACCAATCACCATACCAAGTTTGAAGTTGCTAGGCCTAAGGGTTCTTTAGTTATTGATCGGAAACTGTTTTTTGCTTACAAGGTCAATGTGACCTTGACCTTTGACCCCTTGACCCCAAATCAATAGGGGTCATCTACTGATCATGACCAATCACCATACCAAGTTTGAAGTTCCTAGGCCTAAGGATTCTTTAGTTATTGATCGGAAACCGTTTTTTGCTTACAAGGTAAATGTGACCTTGACCTTTGACCCCTTGACCCCAAAACTTATTAGGGGTCATCTACTGATCATGACCAATCACCATACCAAGTTTGAAGTTCCTAGGCCTAAGGGTTCTTTCGTTATTGATTGGAAACCGTTTTTGCTTACAAGGTCAATGTGACCTTGACCTTTGACCCCTTGACCCCAAAATCAATAGGGGTCATCTACTGGTCATGACCAATCACCATACCAAGTTTGAAGTTCCTAGGCCTAAGGGTTCTTTCGTTATTGATTGGAAACCGTTTTTGCTTACAAGGTCAATGTGACCTTGACCTTTGACCCCTTGACCCCAAAATCAATAGGGGTCATCTACTGGTCATGACCAATCACCATACCAAGTTTGAAGTTCCTAGGCCTAAGGGTTCTTTAGTTATCACTCGGAAACCATTTGGTCTACGGACCGACGGACCGACGGACCAACGGACCGACGGACCGACGGACCGACAAGTGCAAAGCAATATACCCCCTTTTCTTCGAAATGGGGGCATAATAACGATAAATACTTAAAAAGACACAATGAGAGGAAAGGAATATGAACTATAAATTCAAGCACTCATATTTCGATAAAAACACGAATATACTGAACCTGTATTGGGTGCGAAGCCTCTATGTGACTTCTCGTCCCATTGCTAAGCCGTCGTGTCACGGTCTGATATCTCTCTGTCATGTTGAAGGACGGGAAGCCACTCATGGTAACCACCGTGCTTGTATAGTGACTCACTATCTTTAAAAGATCACCATATCCATTAGAGCCTAAGGTCTTGACTACAAACTCCGTTCCCCAATGTGAAGAAGGCACAAGTTGTTCCATTGTATGAGCAACAATGTCGCCATTAGTTACATTTCTTGATCCAGCAAATACAGCAATAGGCTTAAAACTAAAAATAACTGTTCCGGTCAGATCGTATGTGGTTTCAAGCTGTAAGGCATCAAATTTGTTCATCGTAAAGCCTTTGTCCCTTTTTGAGCGGAAATACGATGATTTATTACAAATTGCTATTTCTTCGACTTTTTCCGGAATGTCGACAAAAACTTCTGTGTTGTTTTCTACCGCAGCTATAGCAATCTGACAATACCCACCTACCGCACAAAATGTAGCGACGACGAATTCGTACACAGTTTTATTGAGTTGGTTTGGTCCATTCATTTGTTGTATTGGAATTGCTAATAAGCCCTCTGAGTAGTCATCCCTCTTGGAGAAAACTTGTAACACAAACTTGCCGTCATCTGAATGAACTTCAAGAGACTTATTGCTTAATTCAGATCCATTCATAGCCATTTCGTGCTCAAGTGTTTCAATTTTTATTTCATTAGCTTCCACTGTCAATGTCTCAACTGTTCCGTGAATGTCTGTCGAAAGAAAATTTGACATGTGATGCCTATTTTAAAGGACAGATTCGTTTAAATGTTAGACTTTTTACTTTGTGTTAAAAAAGAGGGTTAATGTACCTTTTGTTAATTGTAATTTGCAAAGAAATACAAGGGAGCCCC
>NW_026862265.1:0-29050 GCF_026571515.1 Ruditapes philippinarum | reverse complement strand
TAACATGTATACATTTACGTTGAGCAATTTAATGCTTTGTTAACAATTTAAAATCCTTTACACATATTCATTGCTACCCTTGTTACATAAAGTGATAAACAGCTAAATTAGAAGTTTATTTCCATTTTAGAAATATAAAATATCTAATAAAATCATCAAATACCTGAATGAACTAAGACAGGGAAGCATGAGTAACGCCCTTTCATCCTGAAAATGATAGATTTACATAACAAAACTTGACAAATTAGAGATATCATCTATATCAGCATAGCTTCTTTTAGTGTCACACTAAAACCATTGTTAATATTGCATAAAAATACAGATGAATATATTTCCTGTAAGTATGATTCAATATCATATCAAAGCAATCATTTTTAACACATCCGAACCCTTATAAACCAAAAAAGCTAGTTTAAATCTAAGTGCAATGAAAGTATATGAGCATCTGTGAAATATTACCTGTTGAATTTCATCCCTCAACCATGTCCTATTTAACCACTGTTCTTTTGATTTGCTGAGAGCCATACAATTCTCACTAATGCTTCGAACTATACAGGACACCTCACTGCAACCTTCACAAAACAATATCTGCAATATCAATCATACTTCATATTATATGTTTTTAAATGATTGCATCTTATTACCAGTGTACAAATGTATATGACTTATTATACCATTTCTACTGCAGAAGGTATAAATTGTACAATTATCTATATGTTTCCTGTAGCTTTTTACAGGGTCCTCACAAGGATTTTTAAAAAAGGAGTCCTGGGACTCCCAACCCAAAAAAGTTGGAGTCCCACAGCAGATCGAAAAAATCCTAAGCCATCTTTTCTGCATTTATGTAGTTGATGAATTAGTGGGGTAGGGTCAGAATTTGAACAAAGAAAAAGCCTATTTAACAATGGTAATATGTCCCAACTATTTACAAAATTATTGTTTGAATTTTGGAAAAGAATAATTCCAAAATACCTGTATGAAAGAAATCTGTTTATATATCTCCTTAAGAACAAAATTAATGGCCTTGGGCAATTTCATTGTAAATGGTTAAAATCTTAAGAGCAAAAACTATTTTGTTTGAAATTTTTGTTTTAAAACCCTATAATTTTATTGTGTAAAATAACAGGACTTTATTTGCCATCCAGTTTAATCACCATATGATGACTATAAGGAAACAACATATTTTACTGCTTATAGATTTAATAAAAATATTTCATTATATATAGCTTTATACACTATAACAGACCACTAAATAATATATAATAATATTTTTTATAGTAACCATCCAGCTAGCTTTGGACTTGGGTGACCTGGATGGTGTAGATCATTTTTATTGTGACTGATCATATATTTTTTTTCTACATTTATTCATACTGTCCCTCTGCCCTGGCATGTAAAGAAGTTATCAGTCCCTTGCTAAAGTGAATGTACTAGTACTGGTAAACTGATTGGAAGCCTGCTCAGCTGTGCTTTGGTGAATTCAATGTGGCTTATTGCTGTCATCCAGAGGGTAAACTACCACCACCACTTCCACCAAATATTCTCGATAAAAATGGCAGTGTTTAATTATAACATATAAACACTGAGTTCTATGATGTATCATTATTGCTAAAAATGCTTTTTCAGTGCTGATTTTTCACCATTACTCTAAATTA
Organism: Ruditapes philippinarum; assembly: GCF_026571515.1. Classification (NCBI taxonomy): domain Eukaryota; kingdom Metazoa; phylum Mollusca; class Bivalvia; order Venerida; family Veneridae; genus Ruditapes; species Ruditapes philippinarum. The sequence goes on along the minus strand of NW_026862265.1, from coordinate 27,395 downwards.
GAGTAATGGTGAAAAACAACACAGTAAAGAGGCAAATAATTCACACAAGCACAGAATTATACTTGACCCTTGCTTTAAAGTAACTGGATTTGTCTACAAAATTTGCAGCTGCAGCCTGTAATCTACCAATATTATTTATGACATGGCCTGGATACTGGTAGCTGGAATAAATAAAGACCATGGCATATACTACTTTGTAAATCTGACATTTGTTGCAAATATAAACTTTTTTTTGTTTTTAACAAATGAAGAAAAACAAATGTACAAATGCCATTTAATTAAATATGAATCTGATATTGTTCTATTAGCTAATTTTTATAACTGTGTGTGTGTGTTGTGTCCCTTTTAAATTTTTTAATGTGACAAAAATGTATTTTTTTTCAACTTATATTTAATATTCCATTACCTTCCAGTTCTGGTGTTTGCAAATAAGATTAACCAGCAGTTGACATATTTCAAACTAAGAGCCACCATCTTTGTAACAAGGTTTTGAACAGCACAATCATCATTCAAGTCTTTAATGTCTTCTAAGACAATTCCTGTGCTTGCATCAACATCAATATCAGAAAAGAACAAATGCTTGGCACCTCCTATCAGGCTATAATCTCTCACTAGCAGAAGAATGTTATGTCTAAAATTTAAAGAGGAGTTGCACAAAGCATTTGTCATTTTCTTTTCTTATAATTAAACTAATATATTTATTGAATGGGATACCTCAGAAAAAAAGTTAAGTACAAGATATCTAAATGTTTGTAATACTTAAAAAAAGAAAAATAATTATACATCAAATGTCATTATATGAACATTTTACTAATTGTAAAATGTAGCCTATATATCTCATACTACATTTTAAAATTAATTAAATATAAAATAAAAACAGAGGATATTTTGTTTCTTTTAAAAGCTTTAATTTGTAAATTTAACAAAAACTCACATCTAAATGACATACAGTCATATTAATGATATTACTGAGTAAGACAAACTTTCTTTTTCCTCACATTTTATATTGTTTTCACAAAGTAACACCAAGTTTATATGGCATAATCCAGGACATGACATGAATTTCAACTGACTGATTATTTGAGTATTTCATCATTCAATAACATTTAAATTTTGTGAACATAACAAACCTTGTTTCCAATAGTTGTAGAAGTTCAATGCTCTGTACGACTTTTTGAGATCCAATTAGACATATCTGTTCTTCAGGATATTCCAAAGTCAAAGTTGTTGTATCTGAACAAGGTAACATTTAGAAGGCTCAATGAGTTAGATAACTAATGGAGCAGTTTTAATATTTACTCAATCCATTTTGAGCTTGTGAAAATAATTAATAATTACCTTAATAGGTACACATCATGTTTAACCACGGTAGGGAATCACGTGACTTTTATGGTTACGCGTACAGACAATATGGCGGCCTAAAACCTCGCTTCACATGTGTTTTTCAGGTAATTCTTTATTATATCTCTTTTACTTACATACCAGACCTGTTGCAGCCTACGCAGAATAAAGAAATGTTGCTGCCTATACCTTATTTTCCACCCCTGTGCTCATAGCTTTTACAAACACTCAAAAATTCAACAGAAATTTTCAATGTAGACAATTCTTGTCTAGAAAATGACCAGTCAACATTTAACATCCGTAATATTTACATTTTCAAATAAAGAAATTCTATGAACATTTTCTCTTTGCTAACTCGACGTAGTTTAATCAAAATCATAAAAATACAAATTTTGCGTGAATGTTACCCAAAAAAGAATTGTCCACATTGAACATTTCTGTTGAATTTTTGAGTGTTTGTAAAAGATATGAGCACAGGGGTAGAAAATAAGGTATAGGCAGCAACAGTTCTTTATTCCGCGTAGGCTGCAACAGGTCTCGTATGTAAGTAAAAGGGATATAATAAAGAATTACCTGAAAAACACATGTAAAGGGAGGTTTTTAGGCCGCCATATTGTCTGTACGCGTAACCGTAAAAGTCACGTGATTCCCTACCGTGTTAACAAGAGCATCGCTAGGTGGGGCATTATATGCCCGAAAGTGCTTTTTTAGTAAGGATGAAGCATTTGTAAGACATGAGAATTAAATAAAGTATTAAATAGCTGCCGGTTTCTTTTTGCCACGCCGGTTTTTGGCAAATTCAACCCCTATTTTTACAAACTTTAAAAAAATAAAAACTATCTTAAAATGTTATATTACTTATAGGTTTAAAAGTTTATATGTTTTTTTTTTATCTTAACTACTTTTTTTAAAAAATGCATTAAAGTTTGTATTTACCATGGTAAAGTGTGTTTTGCCATGGCATTTCGGTATTTTGCAGAAATTTTCCTACATTTGCCATGGCAATAATTTTTAAAAAATCTCGAAACATTCTAACACTTATTCTATGACATGTTCTTGATGCTATTGTTATTTTTGTATTGCAATCTCTATTTTTTTCATTTTGCCATGGCAAATTTTTTTAACCTTCGATGTGACAAGTTAGTTCCATGAAAAGTTGCACAGGGTCCCTAAGTAAACAAGCATTTGATAGTATTGCGGGCAATACAGTAGTCCCCTACCGGTCCCTCAAAAAGTTCTTTAATTGTCATACACTCCTGTGTATTGCCATTTATAATGAATTTGAGGATGAAGTCTGTATTTGAAAATATCAACCACAAAACATAATAAAATAAGTTTGTCTATATCACAGTAATGTGTTAAGTTTCCATGCTTAGTAAGGAAATTATGTTTATACAACCTTGTCATATTATTACGATGTGGGATTTTAAAGTAAATCCTATAAGGAATGAAGAAGTTGGAGTGAAAATACCAGTTTCTCGAAAAAAATCTAAGTTCAAGGGGGACATAATTCTGGAAATAGTCTTGCTAGAGTATTTAACCTTCTCAAAAATGTCGAGTGATAATAAGAAACATATATATGAAGTTTGAAGTAGATACATTAGGAAATAAAGAAGTTATTTAAAAAAGACAACATTTTTTCCCCTAAAAAATCTAAGTTCAAGGGAGGTAATACTGATATTTTTTGTGCTAGAGTTATAAAACCTTGTCACATATGAATGTGGTTGATGACCAGAAACTTATATTTAAAGTTTGAAGTAAACACCTTAAGAAATAAAGAACATATAGTGAAAAAGCTGAAAAATTTAAATCAGAAATCTTGAAATTCAGGCTATTTGTTGCCATAGCAACCAGAATTTTCAACATAGGAAGAAAAGAAAAATATGTGCATAATCTTCAGACTGCCATCTACCCATATTTCAAGTTTCATAAAAATATTTTCAGTACTTTTTGAGTTATCACTGGATCCAGTTTATGTGTTAAATTTGCCATATTTTCAGACTATTTGTTGCCATAGCAACCAGAATTTTCAACATAGGAAGAAAAAAAAAAGACGTGCATAATCTCAATACTGCCATCTATCCATATATCAAGTTTCATAAAAATATTTTCAGTACTTTTTGCGTTATCGCGGGATCCAGTTTTGTGGACGGACAGACTGACAGACAGACAGACGGACAGACAGACAGACGGACGGAGGGTAAACCTAAAGTCCCCTCCGGTTAAACCGGTAGGGGACTAAAAATGTATGTGCACTAAACTAGAAAACAATGGGCGGAACTAAATAAGCTGAATTTGGAACCACCCAACAAAAATAGCCAAATAGAAAGAACTAAAATCCACAAGCACAACAATAATGTCATACTGAACGATCTTTAAGGATCAGAAAAAACCATCCCCGATTGAATGCACGGGGGACTTTTTACAGCCTCCACACAGCACAAACAACGCTGAGGTAGCAATAAAATAGAGAGAAATAAGAATCCCTAGAGAAAGCCCAACACAGCAAAATTGGAAATGTTGCAGGCTCGGTTTGATTGAACCAGTTCATGGACGGTACTGGTAAGTGCAAGTTACCTGACGAGCAAATTTAATATAACAAGATATGTTTGTTAAACATGTATGCCCCCTATCGGCAGCCAATTAGTCATGTGATCAGGTTATTATGCATGACTTCTGACCCAGTGAACAAAAAATTAATAACGGTTATCTAGTATCTACTGGTCAACACTAGTCACAAGGTAATAATTATTGTGACCCCATAGGTTGTGTGCAGCAATTTAATTTATTACAAATCTTACCAAATAATATATGCATAAATTTTATGAATCATGTAGGCCTTATAAATGACAGCCAAGTTGTTATATTACATAAGACCTTCAAATGTGTATACGAAAAGCGTTTTTAGTTTAATATAGAAATATCAACCAAGGCAACTTGAGTTGTTGAGTTATTGGTCAGAAACCGTCTTTAAGTACATGGTCAATATGAGACTGACCCCATGACCCCAAAATCAATAAGGGTCATCTACTGGCCAAGACCAATGCACCTACAAAGTTTGAGGGCCAGCAGCTATGGGCTTGTGAAGTTATTGATTGGAAACCGTTTTCACCTAAAAGGTTAATATGACCTTGACCTTTGACCCCAAAATCAATAGGGGTCATCTAATTGTCAAGTCAAATGCACCTACTAAGTTTGAGGGCCAACAGCTCATGGGTTGTCAAGTTATTGATTGTCAACCATTTTTACCAACAAGATAAATATGACCTTGACCTTTCACCCCTTGACCCCAAAATCAATCCGGGTCATCTACTGATCATGAGCAATCATCATACCAAGTCGTAAGGTCTTAGGCCTAAACATTCTTTAGTTATTGATCAGAAACTATTTTTACCTAAAAGGTGAATGTGACCTAGACCTTTGACCCCATAATCCATAGGGGCATTTGCGGGTCATGAACAATCATCATACCATGATTGAAGTTTCTTGGCCTAAAAGTTCTTAAGTTATTGATCAGTAACCGTTTTTTACCTACAAGGTCAATGTGAGCTTGACCTTTAACCCCTTGACACAAAAATCAATAGGGGTCATCTACTGGTCATGAACAATCATCAAACCATGCTTGAAGTTCCTAGACCTAAGCGTTCTTTAGTTATTGATTGGAAACCGTTTTTACCTACAAGGTCAATGTGACCTTGACCTTTGACCCCTTGACCCCAAAATCAATAGGGTTCATCTGCTGGTCATGAGCAATCATCATATCAAGTTTGAAGTTCCTAGGCCTAAGCGTTCTTTAGTTATTGATCGGAAACCGTTCTTACCTACAAGGTCAATGTGACCTTGACCTTTGACCACTTGACCCCAAAATTAATAGGGGTCATCTACTGGTCATGACCAATCATAATACCAAGTTTGAAGTTCCTAGGCTTAAGCGTTCTTTAGTTATTGATTGGAAAACGTTTTTACTTACAAGGTCAATGTGACCTTGACATTTGACCCCAAAATCAATAGGGGTCATTTACTTGTCATGACCAATAATCATACCAAGTTTGAAGTTCCTAGGCTTAAGTGTCCTTTAGTTATCACTCGGAAACCATTTCGTCCACGGACCGACAGACAAATGCAAAGCAATATACCGCCTCTTCTTTGAATTGGGGGGCATAAATATTTAAGACAAACTGAGAATATATAACAAACAACTCTTGTATCACAAAAAAAATCTTAACACACAATCATAATTACTAATTGCATTCTTTAGATGATTGTTAAGAACCCTTTGATACGTAATTGTAAACAAACAAGAGGGCCATGATGGCCCTAGATCGCTCAACTGACCCATCAAACTCATCCAAAAAATTACCTAGACAAGCATTCTGACCAAGTCTCATGACAGGTGAGACAAAAATGTGACCACTACAGTGTTAACAAGGATTATCCATATTTGAGCAGTGTGACCTAGTTTTTTACCCAGGTGACACATATTCAAACTTGACCTAGAAATCATCAAAACAAACTTTCAGACCAATTTCCAGGATACTTGGATCAAAACAGTAGCAACTAGAGTGTTAACAAGATTTTTCTATTTTTAGCTCCGGTGAACTAGTGTCACATGCGATTTCGAACTCATCCGCGCAATTACCTAGACAAGCATCCTGACCAAGTTTGATGATAATTGAGTCGAAAATGTGACCACTAGAATGTTAACAAGGTTTTTCCATATTTGGGCGGTGTGACCTAGTTTTTCATCCAAGATGACCCATGTTCGAACTTGACTTAGAAATCATCAAAACAAACTTTCAGACCAATTAACAGAATATTTTGATCACAACAGTAGCCACTAGAGTGTTAACAAGATTTTTCTATTTTTAGCTCCTGTGACCTAGTTTTTCATCCGAGATGACCCATATTCGATTTAATCCCAGCAATGACCTAGACAAGTTTCCTGACCAAGTTTGATGACAATTGAGTCAAAATTGTGACCACAAGAGTGTTAACAAGGTTTTTCTATTTTTAGCTCCGGTGACCTAGTTTCTCATCCAGGATGACCCATGTTCGACCTTATCCAAGCTATCACCTAGACAAGCATCTTGACCAAGTTTGATGATGATTGATGCAAAAATGTGACCGCTGGAGTGTTAACAAGGTTTTTCTATTTTTAGCTCCGGTGACCTACTTTTTCATCCGAGATGACCCATGTTCGAACTCATCTGAGCTATCACCTAGACAAGCATCCTGATCAAGTTTGATGATGATTAAGACAAAAATGTGACCGCTGGAGTGTTAACATGGTTTTTTCTATTTTCAGCTCTTGTGACCTAGTTCTTCATCCGAGATGACCCATGTTCAAACTCATTTGAGCTATAAACTAGGTAAGCATCCTGACCAAGTTTGATGATGATTGAGGAAAAAATGTGACCGCTGGAGTGTTAACAAGGTTTTTCTATTTTTAGCTCCAGTGACCTAATTTTTCATCCGAGATGACCAATGTTCTAACTCATCCGAGCTATCACCTAGACAAGTATCCTGACCAAGTTTGATGCAAAAATGTGACCGCTAGAGTGTTAACAAGGTTTTTCTTTCTATTTTTAGCTCCGGTGACCTACTTTTTCATCTGAGATGACCCATGTTCAAACTCATCTAAGGTATCACCTAGACAAACATCCTGACCAAGTTTGATGATGATTGAGGCAAAATTGTGACCTCTAGAGTGTTAACAAGGTTTTTCTATTTTTAGCTCCGGTGACCTAGTTTTTCATCCGAGATGACCCATGTTCAAACTCATCCCAGCTATCACCTAGACAAGCATCTTGACCAAGTTTGATGATGATTGATGCAAAAATGTGACCGCTAGAGTATTAACAAGGTTTTTCTATTTTTAGCTCATGTGACCTACTTTTTCATCGGAGATGACCCATGTTCAAACTCATCCGAGCTATCACCCAGACAAACATCCTGACCAAGTTTGATGATGATTGAGGCAAAATTGTGACCTCTAGAGTGTTAACAAGGTTTTTCTATTTTTAACTCTTATGACCTGGTTTTTCATCTAGGATGACCCATGTTCGAACTCATCTGAGCTATCAACTAGATAAGCATCCTGACCTAGTTTGATGATGATTGAGGCAAAAATGTGACCGCTGGGGTGTTAACAAGGTTTTTCTATTTTTAGGTCAGGTGATCCGAGATGACCCATGTTCTAACTCATCCGAGCTATCACCTAGACAAGCATCCTGACCAAGTTTGATGATGATTGAGGCAAAATTGTGACCTCTAGAGTGTTAACAAGGTTTTTCTATTTTTAGCTCTGGTGACATAGTTTTTCATCCAGGATGACCCATGTTCGAACTCATCCAAGCTATCACCTAGACAAGCATCCTGACCAAGTTTGATGATGATTGAGGCAAAAACACGCCCGTTTAACTCACAACGAGTGAAAAATGTCCATCGGTTAAAATGTTGTGAGCAACTTCCGTTCCTCGTTGTGAGCACCCATCTTTGACGTGTGACACGATAAACAAGGTGACTTTTTCATATTTTTTGAAGATTACAGACATTTATGTAAAAATATCGGAATGCAGTTAGCTAGCTATGTGTTTTCCGAGTATGCACATGTAAAGATATTGTCTGTTGGTGGACAATTTGATGGAAATACTGTGCGACGCAGTCACTCGGGGTAGCTGGAAAACTGGGAGACAACTTCTCTTTTGGACCTAATTTAACATTTGAAAACGTCGATTCTTGGTGACGTATTGTGCATTCTTACCTAAAACAGATGCCCACAAGTCATCAGCGTAAATTATTTATCTGAAAGTCTTCATAGAAACCAAGATATACCTTTTTTGCTTTAATCCTCGTTGTGAGCACCATAACCTCGTTGTGAGCAAGACAAGCGCAGTGCGTGTATGGTTTTAATATGTTATTCAGATGGTTGAAAATATAATTTTCAATATACCACAGCAATTAAAAAGTTTTTGCACAGCAGCATTTCTTTGCACTTGACGTTGTGCATACCCCAAAGGGAGGCGTATTAGTTTTGAACTGTTCGTCTGTCAGTCCGAGCAAATATATGATAATTATGAGCTTCATTCTGTAGTTAAATAAAGAACAAAAACTCATAAAATTCAAATTAAGAGCTATTTTTTGAGCTAATTTTGCTAATGGACGTTGGTCCAGGTGGTGTTTATGAGCTGATTTGCCTCATAAATATCAAAAGTTAGTCCGTCCGTCAATCTGTCCGAAAACTTTTACATTGGCCTTAACTTCCTTATTAGAAAACGGATTTGATTCATATTTGAACACAACATCCCTTAGCACCTTCCTACGGACCTGTATTTTTTACCTTGACCCCTGAATGGCCTTTACCTTGAAGGTCAAATTGTCCAAAAACATTTAAGATTGGCCATAATGTCCTGGCATAATATTTAGGCACAACACATCTTTGGACAAGGCCTTTCAACTATCCTATTTTATTTGAACTTGACCCCTGAATGACCTTCACCTTGAAGGTCAAATTGTCCAAATACTTAAAAATTGGTCAAAACTTCCTTATCAGTAAACGGATTCTACTCATATTTTGAAACAACACCCCTTTAGGCAAGATCTTCAAACTGATCTGTATTTTTTTTATCTTGTACCGTGATGACCTTCTAGAACATCCAAAAACTTTTAAGATTGGTCATCACTTCTTTATAAGTAAGTTTGATTTAATTCATATTTTGGACACAATGCCCCTTTGGACAAGACCTTCCAACTGACCTATATGTATTTCACCTTGACATTGAATTACCTTCACATTGAAGATGTAATCCAAAAACAAATAATCTATCTGGTCCATAAATCAAAGGACAAAGCACCACTTCAGGGGCATTGTCAACTTACCGTGATAGTTCTTGTTTTACATAACTTGGTCAGTCTTCAGTTCAGGATAAACACATGTATGTGTGTATCACACAGACTGTGAAATTGTTGAAATATTCATAAACTCCCGTGATGTTCACTCGAGCCAAACTAGAGTATACGAAATAAAATACCTGATTTACCTACACTGATTAGTTCTCCTGTTAATATGATGACTTGTGAAAAGAAGAATAATTTTCAAAAAAACTTTTAAAAAGAAAAAGAAAAACTATTGCAAAGAAAAACTTTTGTACAAAAACGTTTTGATTGCTTTTGGTAGATTGAAAATTGTATTCTTGCCATTTGAATAACATATTAAAACCAGACAAGCACTGCGCTTGTCTTGCTCACAACGAGGTTATGGTGCTCACAACGAAGATTAAAGCAAAATAGAGTATATCTTCGTTTCTACGAAGACTTTCAGATAATAATTTACGCTGATGACTTGTGGGCATCTGTTTTAGGTAAGAATGCACAATACGTCACCAGAATCGATGTTTTCAATGTTAAATTAGGTCCAAAGAGAAGTTGTCTCCAGTTTTCCAGCTACCCCGAGTGACTGCGTTGCACGGTATTTCCATCAAATTGTCCACAAACAGACAATATCATTACATGTGCATACTCGGAAAACACATAGCTAGCTAACTGCATTCCGATATTTTTACATAAATGTCTGTAATCTTCAAAAAATATGAAAAAGTCACCTTGTTTATCGTGTCACACGTCAAAGATGGGTGCTCACAACGAGGAACGGAAGTTGCTCACAATATTTTAACCGATGGACATTTTTCACTCGTTGTGAGTTAAACGGGCGTGAAAAATGTGACCGCTGGAGTGTTAACAAGGTTTTTCTATTTTTAGCTCATGTGACCTACTTTTTCATCGGAGATGACCCATGTTCAAACTCATCTGAGCTATCACCCAGACAAACATCCTGACCAAGTTTGATGATGATTGAGGCAAAATTGTGACCTCTAGAGCGTTAACAAGGTTTTTCTATTTTTAACTCTTATGACCTGGTTTTTCATCCAGGATGACCCATGTTCGAACTCATCTGAGCTATCAACTAGATAAGCATCCTGACCAAGTTTGATGATGATTGAGGCAAAAATGTGACCGCTGGGGTGTTAACAAGGTTTTTCTATTTTTAGCTCCGGTGACCTAGTTTTTCATCCGAGATGACCCATGTTCTAACTCATCCGAGCTATCACCTAGACAAACATCTTGACCAAGTTTGATGATGATTGAGGCAAAATTGTGACCTCTAGAGTGTTAACAAGGTTTTTCTATTTTTAGCTATGGTGACCTAGTTTTTCATCCAGGATGACCCATGTTCGAACTCATCCAAGCTATCACCTAGACAAGCATCCTGACCAAGTTTGATGATGATTGAGGCAAAAATGTGACCGCTGGAGTGTTAACAAGGTTTTTCTATTTTTAGCTCATGTGACCTAGTTTTTCATCCGAGATGACCCATATTCAAACTCATCTGAGCTATCACCTAGACAAGCATCTTGACCAAGTTTGATGACGATTGAAGCAAAAATGTGACCGCTAGAGTGTTAACAAGGTTTTTCTATTTTTAGCTCTTGTGACCTACTTTTTCATCGGAGATGACCCATGTTCAAACTCATCCGAGCTATCACCTAGACAAACATCCTGACCAAGTTTGATGATGATTGAGGCAAAATTGTGACCTCTAGAGTGTTAACAAGGTTTTTCTATTTTTAACTCTTGTGACCTAGTTTTTCATCCGAGATGACCCATGTTCGAACTCATCCGAGCTATCAACTAGATAAGCATTCTGACAAAGTTTGATGATGATTGAGGCAAAAATTTGACTGCTGGAGTGTTAACAAGGTTTTTCTATTTTTAGCTCCGGTGACCTAGTTTTTCATCCGAGATGACCCATGTTCGAACTCATCTGAGCTATCACCTAGACAAGCATCCTGACCAAGTTTGATGATGATTGATGCAAAAATGTAAGCTCTAGAGTGTTAACAAGGTTTTTCTATTTTTAGCTTTGGTGACCTAGTTTTTCATCCGAGATGACCCATGTTCGAACTCATCTGAGCTATCACCTAGACAAGCATCCTGACCAAGTTTGATGATGATTGATGCAAAAAATGTTACCGCTAGAGTGTTAACAAGGTTTTTCTATTTTTAGCTCTTGTGACCTACTTTTTCATCCAAGATGACCCATGTTCGAACTCATACGAGCTATCACCTCAAGTTTGATGATGATTGAGGCAAAAATGTTACCTCTAGAGTGTTTACAAGGTTTTTCTATTTTTAGCTCTTGTGACCTAGTTTCTCATCCGAGATGACCCATGTTCGAACTCATCCGAGCTATCAACTAGATAAGCATCCTGACCAAGTTTGATGATGATAGAGGCAAAAATGTGACTGCTAGAGTGTTAACAACTAAATGTGAACAGACGACGGACAATCATCGATCATAAAAGCTCACCCTGAGCATGCTCAGGTGAGCTAAAAAGTGAAAGTACTGGTAACTTGAATGTGTTTAAACACAACTTAGGAACTGTATGTTATCTAAAGTACATTTTGTAAAATCAGCATCAGACATAATTATAATAGTTACAAAAAGTGATTATGTAATTCCATTACATTCTATTGCAATAAGAGAAGATTTAAGTATTCTTGGACTAGTCATTATGTGTTACATTGATTTCAGAAAAGTGGTATTTAAATACTTAAGGTATTACGACCCTAATGTCATGACACCATAGGTCAGATATGATACCTTAAAGTACACCTGTATGCACAATTTTAACAAAGTTTACCGTATGGAAATCAAGTTATGGCCACTTTTCTGAACTCAAGCTAGGATGTTATGAGGGCACTTTTTTAGAAATGAGGAACCTTTAAATAATCTACAATAACATTCTAATGAAAAATGTTTTCCTATTAACTTTTGGTAAGAAACAAATAGTACCATTCAGCTAACAATCCACATAAACAAAATTATGGTTTCTACTTAAAATTTATGAAATCTGTATAAAAGTGTTACCCTACTCCACCAATTTTTACCACGTGTCTGACCATTTTCCTACTTAGGGAGCCTAATTTAAAAAATCCTTAAAATTTACACAAATGAGTGCCTGTTTTCAAAGTTTCCCTAAATTTTTAAAGAAGTATATTGGTTGATCTTATAAAATATGAAATACTTTTACCGTCTAGTTTTGATTTTATTACACTTTGAAAATATCAGGTACCATATTTATTACTAGATTTAGCACAATTTAGCCAATAAATACCTATATAAATTAGAAAATCAAAAAAAAAAAAAAATTTCTTTCCAAATGGGACATGAGAGATACATAAATAAATTGTTAAAAGAAAACAAGAGGGCCATGATGGCCCTGAAGTCGCTCACCTGTATATAGGCCCCCGGAGCGGGCCAGTTTAAACCCCAGGGCTTTTATTTGAACAAACTTGGTAGACACCCATTAGAAGATGTTTCATGCTAAACATCTAAGGTCTAGCTCGTTGGGTTTTTTAAAAGAAGATTTTTTCAAGTTTTTTCTTTACACATATAGTTAAAAACAATGACACACCTGGGGCAGGGCCAGTTTTGACCCCATGGCTTTTATTTGAACAATCTTTGTAGACACTTACTAGCAAATGTTTCATGCTTTATATCTAAACTCTAGCTATTTGTGTTTTTTCAAAGAAGATTTTTAAGTTTTTGCCATACACTGTATGATATAAGGAAAATCAATGTCCCCCTCGGCGGGGCCAATTTTGACCCCAGGGCTTTTATTTGAACAAACTTTGTAGACACTCACTAGAAGATGCTTCATACTTAATATCTAAACTCTAGCTATTTGAGTTTTTTCAAAGAAGATTTTTTTATTTTTTTGTAATACACATATAAGGAAAATGAATGACCCCCGGGACGGGCCAATTTTGACCCCAGGGCTTTTATTTGAACAAACTTGGTAGACACTCACTAGAAGATGTTTTCATGCTTCGTATCTAAACCTTAGCTATTTGGTTTTTTTTTTCAAAAAGATTTTTTTAAGTTTTTGCTATACGTATATAAGGAAAATCAATGACCTCCGGGGCGGGGCCAATTTTGACCCCAGGGCTTTTATTTTGAACAAACTTAGTAGACATCCATTAGAACATGTTTTTCATGCTAAATATCTTAGCTCTAGCTCTTTGGGTTCTTTAAAAGAAGTTTTTAAAGTTTTTACTATATGCATATAGGGAAAATCAATGACCCCCTGGGCGGGGCCAATTTTGACCCCAGGGCTTTTATTTGAGCAAAATTGGTAGACACCCATTAGAAGATGTTTTATGCTAAATATCTTAGCTCTAGCTCTTTGGGTTCTTTAAAAGAAGATTTTTAAAGTTTTTACTATATGCATATAGGGAAAATCAATGACCCCCTGGGGCAGGGCCTATTTTGACCCCAGGGCTTTTATTTGAACAAAATTGGTAGACACCCACTAGAAGATGTTTCATGCTAAATATCTAAGCTCTAGCTCTTTGGGTTTTTTAGAAGAAGATATTTAAAGTTTTTTCTTTTGGTTGCCATGGCAACCAGAGTTCTGCATGGAATTAAATTCTTTGAACAATTTTCAAAGGTGACCACCAAAGGAACATTCCTGTGAAGTTTGGATGAAATTGGCTTGGTGGTTTATGAGGAGATGTCATTTAAAGTAAAAGTTTACGGACGACGGACGGACGCCCACAAAAGCAGTATGAATATATAGTATCATTACAAAACTGGCAGTTTTTTTAAAGGACAAGATTGACTTGACAGGGATTAAACATATGTTGTGCATTCTTTTATTCAAGTCAGACATATTAATTACGAATTTCCTGGATATCAATATATTTACAATTTTAGTATCTAACCCATAGATAAGCATAGTATATAATTAAAAAGACTTGGATATTTCACAATATTATTATAAAACTGAATAAAAATATCAGCGATAATTATACCATTTCATAAAAACATAGTATATGTTCATATACTTATTTCTATTGCACGCAGTCCCATTCAATATTGGATATTAACACGTGTATATTTTTTTACAGTTAAAACTAGGCTAGAGGAAATTAATTTACTAATTTATTTTCAAATGGTCATTATGCATTCAACATCCCATATTTTATGCATCTGTCATTAATTTTATGTTCTTTCTGCAAGTGCAATTTCCTTCCTTTCCATGGAGAACAGATATATTTAAATTGTTTTGTTGATTAATGTTTCCAATAAACCTTACAAATATGCTTATTTATGATATTAATAAAGATGCAATCTAGGAGTGCCATTAGACAATATAATATAATTCAATTCTTGGAGCCATGTCAGTTTGATGTTATCAGAACAGGTCGCATGTACAATGTAGAAATTGTTATTGCATGATTTAACGCAGATTTTGCATTATACTTAAATTAAATTGAAGTTCTTGTATCCCAGTGTTTTATCAATGAATACGTGTTCAAACACACTCATAGATTACAGTTACATAACAAGAGCACCGCTAGGCGGAGCATTATATGCTCGAAAGTTTTTTGTTTTTTTTAGTAAGGATGAAGCATTTGTAAGACATGAGAATTAAATAAAGTATTATCTCCTTCAAATAGCGATCCTCCTATGAACTTTGAATATTGTGGGCCAAATGGAACTTAAGTTACGCTCCGGAAACTGTTTTCAGTTTTAAGGTGATAGTGACCTTGACCTTGTGACCTCAAAATCAATAGGGGTCTTCTACCTTATATGCACAATCATCCTATGAAGTTTGAACACTGTGGGCCAAATGGAACTTAAGTTATGCTCCGGAAAGTGTTTTCAGTTTTAAGGTGATAGTGACCGTGACCTTTGACCTTGTGACCTCAAAATCAATAGGGGTCTTCTACCCAATATGGACAATCATCCTATGAAGTTTGAATATTGTGGGCCAAATGGAACTTAAGTTATGCTCCGGAAACCAAATGGCTAACGGACGGACGGACGTTCGGTCGAAATGGAATTATGAAGGGGCCATTTCTTTTGTTATTTTCTATTGTTTAATAGAGGACCGATGGCCCCTTATTCTATTGTTATGGAATGAATTCTATTGTTCTCTTTTGTTCTGTTTACAGTTAGATGGCCCCCTATCCCTATTCAGTAGTGCGGACGGACAGACGGACGGACGCCAGGGGGTATAACATAAAAAGGACATATATATATAAAATAACAGTTTAACAAATTAAAATATCATTTCATATAAGTAATAAATTAGATAAATTAAGTTAATGACTGAAATCAGATGAGGCATTGGATAAAATTATTAAAAAAAAAAAAATCACTTAGGCAATCATCCTATGAAGTTTGAACAGACTGTAAGCCAAATGGAACTTGTGTTATGCTCCATAAACCACAATTTTCAGTGTTAAGGTCATTGTGACCTTATGGACCTGAAATCAATAGGGGTCATGTATTGGACATGGCTTTCATCCTATAAAATTTTACAGCTGTAGGTTAATTAATACTTAAGTTATTGAGCGAAAACCATTTTCAGTTTTAAGGTAAAAGTGACTTGACCTTTGACCTTGTAACCCCAAAATCAATAGGGGTCTTCTACTCAATATTGACAATAATCCTATGAAGTTTGAACACTTTGGGCCAAATGGAACTTAAGTTATGCTCCAGAAACCACAATTTTCAGTGTAAAGATCATTGTGACCCCGACCTTTGACCTTATGACCCTAAAATCAATATGGGTCATGTATTGGACATGGCTGTACATCCTATCAATTTTTTTAGCTGTAAGTTGATTAATACTTAAGATATGCTCCAGAAACTGTTTTCAGTTATAAGGTAATAGTGACCTTGACCTTTGTGACCCCAAAATCAATAGGGGTCTTCTACCCAATATGGAAAGTCATCCTATGCAGTTTGAATATTGTTGGCGAAATGGAACTTAAGTTATGCTCCTGAAACCAAATTGCTAAGGGACAGACGCCAGGGGTATAACATAATATGCCCAAAACTCTTTCGGGCATATAATAAAACTATTACCAAATAATAACAAGATATGTTTGTAAAACATGTATGCCCCCTATCAGCAGCCAATTATTCATGTGATAAGGTAATTATGCATGACTTCTGACCCAGTGATCAAACAATTAATAAGGGTTATCAAGTATCTACTGGTCATGACCTTGACCTTTGACCCTTGACCCAAAACTCAATAGGGGTCATCTGCTGGTCAAGACAAATCATCATACAAAGTTTGAAGTTCCTAGGCCTAAGCGTTTTTACTTAATTGATTCAGAAAACCGTTTTTTACTTACAAGGTCAATGTGACCTTGACCTTTGACCCTTGACCCCAAAATCAATAGGGGTCATTTGCTGGTCATGACTAATCACCATGCCAAGTTTGAAGTTCCTAGGCCTAAGGGTTCTTTTATTATTGATCCGAAACCGTTTTTAACATACAAGGTCAATGTGACCTTGACCTTTGACCCCAAAATCAATAGGGGTCATCTGCTGATCATGACCAATCACTATGCCAAGTTTTGAAGTTCCTAGGCAATAGTGTTCTTTAGTTATTGATCAGAAACCGTTTTTTACTTACAAGGTCAATGTGACCTTGACCTTTGACCCCTTGATCCCAAAAATCAAAAGGGGTAATCTGCTGGTCATGAAAAATCACCATACCAAGTTTGAAGTTTCCTAGGCCTAAGCGTTCTTAAGTTATTGATCAGAAACCGTTTTTTACTTACAAGGTTGATGTACCTTGACCTTTGACCCCTTGACCCAAAACTCAATAGGGGTCATCTGCTGGTCACCACCAATCATCATACAAAGTTTGAAGTTCCTAGGCCTAAGCGTTTTTAGTTAATTGATCGGAAACCGTTTTTACCTACAAGGTCAATGTTACATGACCTTTGACCCCTTGACCCTAAAAACAATAGGTCATCTGCTGGTCATGACCAATCACCATACCAAGTTTGAAGTTCCTAGGCCTAAGGGTTCTTAAGTTATTGATCGGAAAGCATTTTTACCTACAAGGTCAATGTGACCTTTCCCTTTGACCCCTTAACCCAAAATCAGTAGGGGTCATCTGCTGGTCATGACCAATCACCATACCAAGTTTGAAGTTCCTAGGCCTAAGGGTTCTTTAGTTATTGATCGGAAACTGCTTTTTACCTAAGAGGTCAATGTGACCTTGACCTTTGACCCCTTGACCCCAAAATCAATAGGGGTCATCTACTGATCATGACCAATCACCATACCAAGTTTGAAGTTCCTAGGCCTAAGGGTTCTTTAGTTATTGATCCAAAACTGTTTTTACCTAAGAGGTCAATGTGACCTTGACCTTTGACCCCTTGACCCCAAAATCAAATAGGGGTCATCTACTGATCATGACCAATCACCATATCAAGTTTGTAGTCCCTAGGCCTAAGGGTTCTTTCGTTATTGATCGGAAACCGTTTTTACCTACAAGGTCAATGTGACCTTGACCTTTGACCCCTTAACTCCAAAATCAATAGGGGTCATCTACTGATCATGACCAATCACCATATCAAGTTTGAAGTCCCTAGGCCTAAGGGTTCTTTCGTTATTGATCGGAAACTGTTTTTACCTACAAGGTCAATGTGACCTTGACCTTTGACCACTTAACCCCAAAATCAATAGGGGTCATCTGCTGGTCATAACCAATCACCATACCAAGTTTGAAGTTCCTAGGCCTAAGGGTTCTTTTGTTATTGATCGGAAACCGTTTTTACCAAAGAGGTCAATGTGACCTTGACCTTTGACCCCTTGACCCCAAAATCGTTAGGGGTCATCTACTGATCATGACCAATCACCATACCAAGTTTGAAGTTCCTAGGCCTTAAGGTTCTTTACTTATTGATCAGAAACCGTTTTTGCTTACAAGGTCAATGTGACCTTGACCTTTGACCCCTTGACCCCAAAATCAATAGGGGTCATCTACTGATCATGACCAATCACCATACCAAGTTTGAAGTTCCTAGGCCTAAGGGTTCTTTAGTTATTGATCCGAACTGTTTTTACCTAAGAGGTCAATGTGACCTTGACCTTTGACCCCTTGACCCCAAAATCAATAGGGGTCATCTACTGATCATGACCAATCACCATATCAAGTTTGTAGTCCCTAGGCCTAAGGGTTCTTTCGTTATTGATCGGAAACCGTTTTTACCTACAAGGTCAATGTGACCTTGACCTTTGACCCTTAACTCCGAAATCAATAGGGGTCATCTACTGATCATGACCAATCACCATATCAAGTTTGAAGTCCCTAGGCCTAAGGGTTCTTTCGTTATTGATCGGAAACCGTTTTTACCTACAAGGTCAATGTGACCTTGACCTTTGACCACTTAAACCCCAAAATCAATAGGGGTCATCTGCTGGTCATAACCAATCACCATACCAAGTTTGAAGTTCCTAGGCCTAAGGGTTCTTTTGTTATTGATCGGAAACCGTTTTTTTACCAAAGAGGTCAATGTGACCTTGACCTTTGACCCCTTGACCCAAAACTCAATAGGGGCATCTACTGATCATGACCAATCACCATACCAAGTTTGAAGTTCCTAGGCCTTAAGGTTCTTTACTTATTGATCGGAAACCGTTTTTGCTTACAAGGTCAATGTGACCTTGACCTTTGACCCCTTGACCCCAAAATCAATAGGGGTCATCTACTGATTCATGACAAATCACCATACCAAGTTTGAAGTTCCTAGGCCTTAAGGTTCTTTACTTATTGATCGGAAACCGTTTTTGCTTACAAGGTCAATGTGACCTTGACCTTTGACCCCTTGACCCCAAAATCAATAGGGGTCATCTACTTGTCATGACCAATCACCATACCAAGTTTGAAGTTCCTAGGCCTAAGGGTTCTTTAGTTATCACTCGGAAACCATTTGGTCTACGGACCGACGGACCGACAAGTGCAAAGCAATATACCCCCTTTTTTTCAAAAGGGGGCATAATTAATTTATCATTTAAAGTTTATTCATCTCTTTAAGAGTAGGATACTTCTACTTCAGGAATGGTGACAAATGCATTTTAAATTGTCTTCAATTTGAAAGCTACTCATATACATGTTAAGTCTTTAATGCATGTGCAAGTGTGTGTGTGTGGTTTTTTCATCTTCTTTTTATTTTTAGGATTTTTAGATGAAAAAAAGAAGAAAACCATTTGGAAATTTTTCAATTCATATATATATATAAAAAATTGAAATCAAACATAGAAAATGCTTCATATTACAGGAGAGAAAGATAAAAGTATATGAACAGAGCCTATTGAATGTGTACCTTTATTTTTGTCTGACTGTATACAAAGTACAATATGTCTTATATGCTGCCTCTCACAAAGTTGTTGCCATTGTGATGATGTTTCATTTTCATATTCTACCACAAGGCTGAACTGCGCCCATGGGAAATTTTCACAAACCATCTTTGTAGGTGCAATTACACAATTATGTTTATCTAAGCTAAAACAAAGTGAAATGTACATTGAAAGAAGAGATTGTCATTGTTGACAATCATTTTAATTATCTGAAAGCTTTTATAGATTAAGTAATGTTTATGGATCTTGTGCCAATAAAGAATGTTAAAAAATGAACAATATAACATTCATACTTTGTACTAAAGTATTCTTGATCATTAGTTTTATGTTTTCGCCAGAAATTGATTATACTGTAAAAAGACAGATTGTTCTTACAATTTCATAGTTGCTGATTTAAATTTCATATGAAATCAAAGGACAATTACACATTTACATCTGACAAAAGTGAGGAATTGTAAAATCTTCTTACCTATCTATTATATGTTCTGATTCAGATGAAGACAATATGCAAGGACTTAGCAAATTACCAAGGTTTAATGCTTTTTTCAAACAACTCAGCAAACTAGGTATGTCCCTCTGTACCAGAATTAAGATCTGAAATTGACAATCAATATCAATAACCCAGAAACTGCACAGAAAAAGGAAACAAGTGGTTTCAAAAATGGACAGAAACAACATTGTATAAGTGTTACGAAAAATTCAACACTATCTGTATTATGCTTGCAAATTTCATTATAAGAATTCACAAGAAAAAGAAGCAAGAAATTTCTAAATGGGGTAAATGATATGTCCTAATGTGCTGGCAGGTACTTTATGCTGGAAAGTATTGCCTGGCAGACCTATATGTTTCCATGTAACCAATAACCCTATTTTTCATGTTATCAGTATGCTTTCAGACATGCCAAACTATTTACAAAAAACACAACCCTGAAATACTAATTTGTCACAAAAGGTAAAGCTGTTTAGACATAAATACAACTAAGTTGCTGTCGAAGATAAAGAAGTCATATAATAGCTTCTGCATTTGGTTAACAGTCAGAGTTGGCAATTTAGAACACCATCAATTTACATATCACCAATTGATAAAACTCACCTTTTGCTCTGAATCTTTTGTTTTTGCTCTCTTTTTCTTTAGCCAGGTTTCAATTTCTCTGCATAATGTCACAACTTTTGGATGATAAATTTTCTTCTCATAAAACTGTGCTTTGAGTTCAAACAAAACTTGTCTTGTGCTATCCAAATTGGCTTCAAAGTTAAAGAAAAGTAAAAAAAAACTTTATACATTCAACATATATATCTTGGCAACACAAATAAGATTTTTTATGTAAATCTTAGAGCTATACTAAAAGGATATTATACTGTGTTGAGTACAATATTGTTGATTTGTATTGGACAATCACATGATTCAAACATTGGAAGTTAGATGATGACATTTTATAAGGTGTGTGATCATTATTTACTATATCAAAATTCTTGCAATTTTAGAAGAAAATTTCTCACAGTCATTTTATTTTTTACCTCCCCCTTCTCCAACAAGATATGATTTTTTTTCTTCAAATATTAATAAAAAGAAGAAGAAAACAGTATTTTTTTTTTACAACAAGAATTCTGAACAATTCAATTTCATTTCTCATAATTAAATTAAAAAAACATCATAGGGAGTTTTCATGTTTGTATTTTGATCATTTAAGCAGTGTTCGAAATTAGCAGTAGTCCGATAGCCCCTGACTACTAAATTTCTCCTTGGGCTACCAACTTTTTACAGTAACTAGCCCGACCAGACTACTGTATTTTCAGAGGCACTATAAACAACTGTTTTGAACAAATGAATCCTGCTAGTGAAATGTCTTTTGGGCTAGTGAATATTCCAATCTGGTAGCCCGACCGGACTAGTGGATTCAAATCCGAATTTCTTACACTGTTTAAGAAATAAAAGAAATGGATATTTTCCTCTCATTACAATTCTTCAATGCTTAATATTAAGAAGTTTCTGCAGGTCTTTTTGGATCATTAATTTGAAAATTAAATGCAGCTAAAGCTGGTGCCAGGGGACATGAGAGATGTTACACTTTCCATTATCCTCTTTGTCCTGATTTTTATTCAAGATTTTTAACTTTAAAGAAAACTAGAACTATCACTAAATGTGATTAATACCCCCGCAAGACTGCTTCGGTAATGGGGATGTTACTAGTAACAGAATACCTTGTAAAAGAATTGAAATAGTTATGGTTGTGGGCAATTAAAGATAGTTGTGCTTCTTGTATGTTGCATTTTCTTTCAATGTGGATGACCATTGATGAAGTTTTATTAAATTACTCTGTAATAAGTCCAGAAAGACAAGGAAAAGGAACAAAGGGCAATAACTCTATAAATACTGAAGATGGAGTTATGGTCATTGTACACTGCACTTCCTCTCATTGTGCTTGACCATTGTATGAAGTTGTATTGAATTCCAACTACTAGTTTTCAAGTTATGCACTGGACAATAAAAAGTAACAAAGAGCAACAACTTTAAAATGAGTCAAGAAAGAGTTATGGTTTCTGTGCACTGCGCTTCCTCTCAATAAACTTGACCATGGTATGAAATAGTATTGAATTCAAACTTGTAGTTTTCAAGTTATGCTCTGGACAAGAAAAAAGCAATGGAAAAGAAACAAAGGGCAATAACCCTGGACAGAGTTATAGTTCTTGTGCACTGCACTTCCTCTTATTGTGCTTGACCATTTTATGGAGTTGTTTTGAATTCCAACCAGTAGGTTATAAGTTATGCTCCGGACAAAAAAAACAAAAAACAAGAGGGCCATGATGGCCCTGAGGTCGCTCACCTGTATATAGCCCCCCCCCCAACCCCATCCCCCCCAATGTTGCAGGGCCAATTTAACCCAAGGGCTTTTATTTGCACAAACTTGGTAGACACCCATAAGAAGATGTTTCATGCTAAACATCTAAGCTCTAGCTCATTGGGCTTTTTAAAAGAAGATTTTTTTATGTTTTTACTATACACATATAGTTAAAAACAAGGACACCCCTGGGGCCGGGCCAGTTTTGACCCCAGGGCTTTTATTTGAACAAACTTTGTAGACACTTACTAGAAGATGTTTCATGCTTAATATCTAAACTCTAGCTATTTGGGTTTTTTCAAAAAAGATTTTAAGTTTTTGCTATACACATAAAGAAAATCAATGACCCCCGGGCGGGGCCAATTTTGACCCCAAGTCTTTTATTTGAACAAACTTTGTAGACACTCACTAAAAGATGTTTCATGCTTAATATCTTAACTCTAGCTATTTGGGTTTTTTTAAAGAAGATTTTTTAAGTTTTTCCTATACACATATAAGGAAAATCAATGACCCCCAGGGGCGGTGCCAATTTTGACCCCAGGGCTTTTATTTGAACAAACTTGGTAGACACTTATTAGAACATGTTTGATGCTAAATATCTTAGCCATAGCTCTTTGGATTCTTTAAAAGAAGATTTTTTCAGTTTTACTATATGCATATAGGGAAAATCAATGACCCCCCGGGGTGGGGCCAATTTTAACCCAAGGGCTTTTATTTGAACAAACTTGGTAGACACTTACTAGAAGATGTTTCATGCCAAATATCTAAGCTCTAGCTCTTATGGTTTTTTGAAAGAAGATATTTAAAGTTTTTTCTTTCGGTTGCCATGGCAACCAGAGTTCTGCATGGAATGAAATTCTTTGAACAATTTTTAAAGATGACCACCAAAGGAACATTCCTGTGAAGTTTGGATGAAATTGGCTCAGTGGTTTATGAGGAGATGTCATTTAAAGTAAAAGTTTACGGACGGACAATGGCGAGACGCCGGACGAAAAGATCACAAAAGCTCACCCTGTCACTTTGTGACAGATGAGCTAAAAACAAGGAAAAGTAACAAAGGGCAATAACTCTGTGATTAGTCAAGATGAAGTTATGGTTCTTGTGCACTGCACTTCCCCTTATTGTGCTTGACCATTGTATGAAGTTGTTTTGAATTCAAAACAGTAGTTTTCAAGTTATGCTCCGGACAAGGAAAAGTAACAAAGGGCAATAACTCTGTGATTAGTCAAGATGAAGTTATGGTTCTTGTGCACTGCAATTCCTCTCAATAAGCTTGACCATTGTATGAAGTTATATTGAATGCTCCGGACAAGGAAAATGCAACGGACCGCTGGACCAACCACTGGGTGACTCTAAACTTAGTTTCGGGGGTATAAAAACAATATTATCTCTTGTTGTTTCAGATACGAAATATTTTCTATACTTTTTATATATCTTAATTATAAAATATCCCAAAATCAACACTGTAACTATATTTAGTTATGTTATGTAAAGGGTTCCTTACATCCAATAACATGTTTGTATTTTTCTTGCAGTGCACTCAGACATCCTATGCCTGATTCAAGGCAACAGTTGACTGTTATTTCAGATGCCATAACAAGACCATGAAGAATTACAGTCATCTTGTAGAGTTCATCAGAGGAATCTGCAACAAAACATATATATAATCCAGTGTTCAATCTAGAATGAATTCCCAGGGGCTATTTTTTTGAGAGTTCTGTTAGCAGTGATTCAGGGCTCATTTTTAAGAACTGTTACGTAGAGAAATAAAGACATAGTTTTTCAAGTATGAAACTATCACATATAAAGGATCTAATATAAATTTTGCCAGGAATGTTTGATAATAATGTTCATTTTTTTAATCAGCGGCTGATATACAGTAAAGGAAAATCATATTTTGCAATTAGCAAAAAATATTTCACGATGTTGATGAAGAATATATACTTATACACTCGCTAAAAATATTTACCCGTCTCAATATATCAACACGGAAAAAAGTATCAACAGGTGCAAAAACAAAGTACATTGACATATATACCGGTCCATTTGATCTTTTGTCAGGGCAGCAGCTTCTTACGTCACGCTTAAGATGTTTGTATTGATTAATGATATGCACAATGTTTTAGCACCGACCAACCGAAGCCCAATCAAAATTAATTCATTCAATTGTCAGACACTCCCTAGCCAATTGTGTTTGATTTAGCTTCATATCTCATAGACTTTTAATTAGAGTAAGGCGTGTTCGTAATAATGGATAGATTAAACGAAACTTACCTTCGTAGAAGGGATGTTGAAGTTTGATCCAGATTTTATCAACTGTAAACTCACTTGGGGATCACACAGAGATACAGCGTGGCTTATCAGCTTCAGTCAGTCTTTTAGAGCTATATAGCAGATACTTGCAAACAATAAACAATTGTAACAAGGATCTGCTATTTGAATACAGAATCAGAATATTCATCATATTGGGAGGGTAAAAAGGGTGGGTGTGTGATCCCCAAGTGAGTTTACAGTTGATAAAATCTGGATCAAACTTCAACATCCCTTCTACGAAGGTAAGTTTCGTTTAATCTATCCATTTTATCAACTGTATAACTCCCTTGGTGGACCCCACAGAGATTTTAGAGCTGATTCTGTATGAAGTAGGAATCAAAAGTAATTAAAAACATGTATGATTCAATTTCTTCTTTTTATATTCCATGCATACAATAAGATTGTTACAAACAAAGAATCTTAAGGCATCTTAAGCATTTCTGTTTTGAATGCTAGTTTGAAATGAGACATGTTTGCTTGAAATAATTGTCTTATCATAAAACTTTTGAAAAGTATTGGCATTTGTCCATCCTGCTGTTTTAATTATACTAGATATTGGAACCCCTCGTAGACGCGCAGCTGATGTTGAGGCTGCCCGTGTGCTATGGGCCCCATAGTGCTTGGCCACCCCTGCTTTAAATAATGTGAGTTTGACCCAACGTGATATTGTCTGACTTGAAACACCTTTGTGTGGTTTTTGCGTGCTTATTAAAAGTTTAGTTTCTTCTTGTCGCAAAGATTTTGTGCGTTCTAAATATTGTTTGATTGTAGTAACAATGCAGATGTTCTTGTCTTTTGGGTATGATTCTAGAATTATGTCAGGTAAATGGTGACCTGGCCTTGATTGTTTTAATAAATGATTGATTTGAACTGTGATTTGTGAACCTTCTATGTGAATGTCGTTCAGCTGGATAAGATGTAAAGTTTGACATCTTTGGGCAGTGACTAAGAGGAATAACATGCACAATTTGCATGTCAACTGAATAAGAGTTAGATCTTGTAAACTAGAAATGTAGCGTAAAACTGTATTGACATCCCATATAGTTGAATATCTAGGAAGACATGGACGTTCTAAATATATTCCATGCATAAATTTGTTTATAAGTTTGTTGCTACTAAAATCTAAGTCACTGCATAAACTCACAAAATTGTTAATGGCTGCCCTGGCCGTTTGAAAAACACTGTATTTTAGTCCTTTTTTATATAAAGTGACAAAAAAAGCTAGTATAGTATTTACAGAGGGCTTAAGAGGATTTCTCTTTTTCCCACAGAACCGAATCCACTGTTTAATATAACAATTGTACTGTTTCTTTGTAGTTTTTCTCCAAGATTTGATAATGATGTCGGCAGCTGCAGCTGGTATTCCTCTGCTTTCAAGGGATTCCCGGATAATCGAAAAACAGCTAATTTCATCTTTGTTAAGGGGTGTTTTCTCTCTGGTTTGTGATGTAGATGAAGTATTTTTTGCGGAGATGGAAGGATGTAACATGGTCCGCTGATCAGACGTAGAAGAGATGGCCACCAGACCTGTGTGGTCCACACTGGCACAACTATTACCGCTTCTGTTCCGTTTATTTCTATTTTCTGAAGCACCTTGGACAGTAAGCTGAAAGGTGGGAAAATATAATACAACATATTTTTCCAAGTTAGAGAAAAGGCGTCTATAGCATGTGCATCCGGATCCGGCAATCTTGTAACATATTTTGAAAGCTTTTTATTTAATCTAGATGCGAAGAGATCTATGTCAATATGGCGATATGTATTAAAAATCTTGGAAAACACCGTTTCGGTAAGTGACCATTCCAGGTCATCATTGAATTTTCGAGACATTTCGTCTGCTTCACAGTTCATTGAGCCTGGTAAATGTGCAGCACTTAAATGAATTTTTCTGTCTATGCACCATATCCAGATTGACCTAGCAATTAAATCAAGGTTTTCAGATTTTCCCCCAAATTTGTTGATGTAAGAGCAACTTGTTGTGTTATCCATGTAAATTCTAACATGAGTATTTGAGATATGTTTACAAAGTGATTGTATTGCTAGTTCACAAGCTTTCAGTTCCAGTACATTAATATGGAGTCTTTGTTCATCGCCTGACCACTGACCTCCAGTTTTCACACAGTTTGTTATATCTATTGCACCCCACCCACTCAACGAGGCATCTGAACAAATGGTGAGTGATGGTTCCTCCCTAAGAACTAATTTATAATTGATGGGAGTATGGACAATCCACCAGTTTATACAATTTTTAGTTTTGCTTGACAGTTTCATAAACTTATCATACTGACCCTTGTTTAACCTCAAGTTTTTGTCTTTAACTTTTTCTAAGGGTATATAAAAGAGTGGAGCATACTCCACCCCAGGCTCAGAAGCCACTAATTTGCCAATCAATTGTGCAAAGTGTCTTATCAGACATTTACGTTTATTTATTATGTTTTTGCAAAGTTCGATCAAGGTGCTTTTCCGTTCCAATGTAAGTCTTATGGTCATTGTTTCTGAGCATAATAAAAATCCTAGAAAATTTATCTGTTTTGTTGGTACTAAGACTGATTTTTCAAGGTGGATTGTTAACCCAAGTGAATCCATTAAGGTGACTGTTTTTTCAATATTTTCTAAACAAGCTTCGTATGTTTGGCCTTGAAGACAACTGTCATCAATGTAGGCTG
>NW_026862264.1:0-13797 GCF_026571515.1 Ruditapes philippinarum | reverse complement strand
TCATATGAAAACCACTTCATTGGCTAAACTAAACAGTAAAATTTAAGCGATACTTGAAAAGGTTCAGATTAGGTTCTTTCTGAGATTAGATTCTTTCTGAGATACGGTTCTTTCTTTTAAGAGGCCAGTTCAGTTTTTCAAGAGGGTTGTACTTTTTCAAGGCAGAAATAGAGGTGTTTTAATTGCTGAATTTCAGCCAAATTTTACAGAAATCTTACGTAAAGATTAAAGTGTACACAAAGAATTTTTATAAAGATATATTTTCATTTATACTAAAAGACCACTAGAGGTTTGAGAACTGGTTTGTCCACAATACATGAAATTTCAAGTCATAAATAATTAAATAAGTAAAATATTTAAGCTTTGTTGAATTCACAAGAGAGCTTGATTGAGGACATATATTTCATTGACAACTTAAGCTAGGGATATCTTTTTCTCTTTTGGAGAAAGAATACACCAGAAATGTCTGCATGGAAAACATATGTTTGCACATATATTACCTCAGGGGTTTACTTAAGGTTTTGACTTTCACTTGCCCGAAGGGCAAGTAACTTTGAAAATCTACTTGCCCCCAGGAAAAACAGGTTGCCCGATCTTAAATGTGAAGATTGTTAATAATCAAAGCAAAAATTACGGGTAAAAATAAGGTTTGTTGCAGATCCTATCAATTCATGCCTCAGATAGTAAAATAGTCCTAAATTCCCTACTGTATATGTTTTTTTGCTAATTCACAATTGTCTAGGGGTCGACACAACTGTCTTTGCCAGGGATCCAATAGAAATCCCTGAGATTTAATTTAGAAAAACTCCTAAATGTCAGGGATTCCTCACATCAAAATAGTAAAATGAAAGTGAAGATTAACAATAGTCATGTCCGACATGATCTGTTAAGGCTTATAAAAATTACAGGTAATAACTAGGCCCTATTCCTGGTGACTTTTAAAATATATTAACATTCAGATGCTATCACCTTAAAAATATTTATTCCCTATTACAACTTTAAAAAGGAAACAGTACATTGATTTTTGAAAATTGTGATAGGATTTAAATGTTTATTGTTGATTTCAAACAATGTAAAATATCAAAAATATGTTTGCTTTGTTTGCATTACCAAACTAGTAATGTACCTTTCAAATTTATTTTATTTTTAAAAACAAGTTGCTCCAAGTCCATGACTCAATTTAAATTCAAGATCTGTCTGATTCTTATCCTCCCTGTTTGTATTGAAATTTATTTATGTCACATCAAAGGGACTCACCCCATGCAGTTATCATACAG
Organism: Ruditapes philippinarum; assembly: GCF_026571515.1. Classification (NCBI taxonomy): domain Eukaryota; kingdom Metazoa; phylum Mollusca; class Bivalvia; order Venerida; family Veneridae; genus Ruditapes; species Ruditapes philippinarum. The sequence continues at coordinate 12,520 of NW_026862264.1, read as the reverse complement.
TCCAGAAGACTGACTGGTTCAAAGAACTGTCAGACGAAATATACGTCATTTGCTGTATGTTTCACCAAAGGAGGTTTTTTCTGTTTTGGTCGTAAATTAGGCATGACCTAGAATGACCTCAGATAACTTATAGTTACACAATATGCTGTGATTTACCAAAAAGGATTTTAAACATTTTATGGATTATTTTATTCTGTTTATTAATAGATCTAGAATATTTTTAAACATATTGCTGTAGGGGAGGAAGGAAAATAAATTAACAGTTCAAGACTATTATGATTTTTCGTCAAGATTAGTGTAAAAAAAAGATTACTGGTGACAAATTTTAAAAAAATTCTATAGGCCTATTGCAAATGAGTTGACGCCAGTCAGTTAAATTCTGACCGTATGAAGAAAACAATAGCGTACAGGATTCAAAGGAGTAGATTTTTACGGCCCGATTTTTCTGTTCTTTCTTGAACCTTGCAGTTGTGTCAGTTTTATTGACATAACTCATCTTGAATTTTTGTGATTTTATGCTTTTTATTCAGAAAATCAGATGTTTTCTTTGCCGTGGCTTTTTCTTTAATTATGTAGACTTTTTTCTTTTAAAAATGGGAAAACTTTCGGCGCCGCCCGCCATTTTGAAAGGAAAGCAAAATGGAAAATTTTTTTTTACGTAATTTGATTGGTTGATAGGAGTCCAACTACAATCAGAAACAGTTAAAAATACACTAAGTCTTGTTTGACTGTAATATGAACGGAAAGAAAAGTATTATCGGCAAAGGATATCAAAGCTAATAGAAGGCATAACGAAAATTCACTTGCCCGCCGGGCAATTTGCTTTCAAATTTCACTTGCCCGCAGCAATTTCTACCCGACGCGGGCAAGCGGGCATCCGCTTAAATAAACCCCTGTTACCTTCAGAGCAAATGGCACCAAATAGGTGCTCAACAGGTAAAATCCTACTTAACATAAATTTCAAAAAAAAAATTAGTAACACACTATTCATGTGCATAAAATAACACTTTAATAGAGACATTACATGTTACATCAAAAATTTCTTTAAAATTAAGCAGTTTTCCAAAACACTGTGGGAAACAGTCCTACTCTGGTTGCAGCAACCCTGATCGATAGATAAATCAATGGATTATCAGCTGGAATTCCGGAGACATCCACCACCTGTCTTCACTCTTTAAAGCATTAAAAATTTATTTTCTTTAAAGAATTTCAGTGGTTGTGACATTGAATCATCATAATGCATATGAAACCAGCACTATTGAGTTACAAGAAGTGGTTAATAGATGTTGTAAGAATTAAGCTTGAATCTTGTTTTCAATAATTTACTTGGCTATACATTCTGGAAAAAACCCTGGGTATTAATCAGATAAATATGTATAAGGCTATTTTCCTTTGTTTAATCAGCTTGCATACAATGATACCGAATATCATTGTAGCATTCATTAAATTTCAAAACCATTAAACTACGCTTTTGGCAAATATTGGGCAAACACAATAGAACAAACACGAGAAAGCGTTCATTGTCAGATTATATCTATCTATCTTCCGTTAATGTCAAATCACTCATATATACTGCTTCAGAATAGTTTTCTTTTCTTTTTTTATATGATTACACTAAGCAGGTATACATTGCATTGAGCAGGCTGGTGAAATAGCCAGATCGGGCTTAAAATGAAAATTGCACATTTCTTGGAAAGTATCAAAGTTATTTTTACCTTTTTAAAGCATATTATTTCCTACCTAATTTGTGATGTATAAGAACTAAAATTAAATGAATTTTAGTTATTACACAAGAATATTTTGCCTTTGTTGGATTTTAAGCAGCTAAAATTTTCAAAGTCCAAGAACATGACTTTTTAAAATGAATTCCAATTGAATTTTGAGTTTTATATGATCAGATATATTCATTTGAATGCGCCATCATGTAAATTATGGCAGTTCTAATCTGTGTAAAAATTTTTTAGCAAAAACATGTAACCCCTGTGGGTGAGTGTGGTCAACAATTGTTATGCAATTAAAAATACAGCATACAATACAGAAATTTAAGGTGCTGGCGCATTAGAAGAGATACCCAGGATGCAAAATAATCCAGATTTGAGGAAAAGGCAAATGCAAAAGATGTGTTTATGGACTTAAAAAAATTGGACCATATAAAAATGAAAAAAAGTGATGTGAAATCCGTATTACTCATTATAAAAAATGTAACGTTTGTTTAAGTCTATCTAATTATAATGCCTAAGATATAGTAAGTAAGTAGTAAGTAAGTAAAGGCTTTATTTATCGAGGCTACACATTTGGTTTCCCAATCTTCCATGTGGGCCTCTAAGAAAAACATCATTTACCAATATATACAACTACAATATAACAGAAATAATTGCAACAACATTGTAGTACAATGTACATTGAAATTATCAGAACAAGAAATACATGTTAATAATTTACAGTCCATTCATAGCATAATACATGTCAAAGAAGTACATATCAAATTAAACAAAGTGGGAAATATGTTTTAGTTGGTACATCAAATGATAAGATTCTAATTTTGTTATAAAATGATTAATTTAATGATGAAAAATGCCAGGATAGATATGAAGCTTGAAATTCCTGAACTGTTTTAGATTTTCTTATGTTAAGAGGGATATTATTCCATAATTTGTATGTGTGTTTTTTTATTCAAATACTTATTTTGTTGGAAGTAATAAACTGGCTTTTTTATTTTCTCGCAATATGGTGAAGTCCTGAAATCTATTGCACTTCTTCACAAACACTCATTTATACAATTGAAGAAAAATAACAATAATAATAATAAGAACAAGAGCCGTCGGTAGGACAGCAACGCTCGACTATTCTTAGTGCTTGATAGTAAAAAAAAATGCTTGATACAATTACCTCCTCCTGTTTACAGGTTGGGGTAATGATGGTGAACAAGTGTGCAAAGTTTCAAAGCCATATGTCAATGGACTTTGAAAATATTTGAACTATTACAAAAACTTTAACGTAAATTCTAAGTCGAAAAAGGGGCATAATTCTGTCAAAATGCTTGATACAGTTACCTCCTCCTGTTTACAGATTGGGGTCATGATGGTGAACAAGTGTGCAAAGTTTCAAAGCCATATGTCAATGGACTTTGAAAATATTTGAACTATTACAAAAACTTTAACGTAAATTCTAAGTCGAAAAAGGGGCATAATTCTGTCAAAATGCTTGATACAGTTACCTCCTCCTGTTTACAGGTTGGGGTCATGATGGTGAACAAGTGTGCAAAGTTTCAAAGCCATATGTCAATGGACTTTGAAAATATTTGAACTATTACAAAAAACTTTAACGTAAATTCTAAGTCGAAAAAGGGGCATAATTCTGTCAAAATGCTTGATACAGTTACCTCCTCCTGTTTACAGGTTGGGGTCATGATGGTGAACAAGTGTGCAAAGTTTCAAAGCCATATGTCAATGGACTTTGAAAATATTTGAACTATTACAAAAACTTTAACATAAGTGGTTACGCCGACGCGGACACCAACGCCGACGCCGACGCTCGGGTGACTACAATAGCTCTACTTATTCTTATCGAATAGTCGAGCTAAAAACATGTATAATGCTATGAATGGACTGTAATATATCACAAGTTTAAAAGCAATATCTTTGACTGTTTTTGAGAAATTACATTTTTTTCATTTTAAGCCCGATCTGGCAATTTCACCAGCCTGTTGAGAAGACAGCTATGAGATACAAGGGAATCCAGGAACTAGTCCCTAGCTCTTAATGAATAGACCCCTTGGGTCTTTAACATGCCCTTTGTATAGCACTGATACATGCAAGGATTACCTGGATTTCTTACCAGTACACCTCTAGGAAGGTGGGAAACACTGAAAGAGACTCTGGAAAAAAAACCAAGGGTGTTACCAAAAAACCAAGGGTGTTACCAAGCCAGGATCAAACCCCGGACCTCAGGAGTGATAGTCAGTGGTCTAACCAACTGAGCAAGATCTCTTAAAAAATAAATTGCCATTACAAAGGTTTAGATCACTTTATATAAAGAACAGGTAGCATATCATGTAATTTCAATCTATATTATCTTGTGAACCTATTCATTAATAATTTGTGAACCTATTCATTAATAATTTAATCGGTATAGATGGATACCGAAAATAAGCTATTTTCGCGAAAATAAGATCGCGGCTACGAAAATAAGATTTATTTTTGAAAAAGAGCATTTATCTGTTGAAATAATTATGTAAAATATATATTTATGCATTCATTGAATGATTTTACATCAAATTAAAATTTCAGAACCAAAAAAATATTTAAAAAAGTGAAGTTTGAGCGGAAAATACTATCGTACGAAAATAGCTTAATTAAAGCGAAAATAAGATCGGGTCTACGAAAATAAGATTTATTTTTGATAAAATGTATTGAAAACGTATTTTTGTTGTTATTAAATGATTTGTATGAATGAAATAATAAAGAATTAAGTATTTTGTAATGAAATATTAGACGTTTGTGCGGCATATATGGTAATTTCCCAAATAGTTTAGAATGAAGGCATGCGAAAATAACCCAAGATGGCGATTACGAAAATAAGATCATAACTTATAAAATTGTATTACTTGCAAATAAGATTGTAAGAATTGAATTAAATCTTCTCTTATAAGACAAGAAAAGGTAGTGGTGAAAAAGTATCAAAATAAAAGCAAAAATTAGCTAGTGCGCAAATAACCAGAAAAAAAAACGACTACAAGAATAAGATCTACTGCATATAGAATATGTACGAAAATAAAATCTATACTGTACAGTACTCTACGAAAATAAGATCCGTAAGTATGAAAATTATGTACATACGAAAATATGATCTGTTAGTAAATAATACCTGTATGAAAATAATAAATATGTATGAAAATACTACATGTACGAAAATAAGACCCAAATTGATCATTGATCTATACGAAAATAAGATCTGTAAACAATTAAAACCCGTATATATGAATTGATATTTGTACGAAAATAAGATCTAATTGAAAATATGATCTATGCCAAAATAAGATATATACGAAAATGAGCTTTGTTAAAAAATAATACCTGTATGAAAATACTATATATGTACGAAAATAAGATCTGTAAAAAGAACTGCATGAATTGATATATCTGCACGAAAATAAGATCTACTCGTATACGAAAATAAGATCTCTGCAAAAATAAAATCTGTATGAAAATTATGTTTTCGACTTAGATTTTTACAAATGTTTTATAAGATCTATGAATATGAAATTTGCATGAAAATAATATCGTTTCGAAAATAAGATCTATACGAAAATAATACAAATATATTAGTATGAACATAACTTTATCTGTTTCAGAATGATACGAAAAAGAGATCAAAATCTGTAAACAATAAGATATCTATATGAAAATAAGATATCAATATGGAAATGATTTTTACCAATATAAAAGATAATTGAAAATACGTGTAGATTCTAATATGAAAATAATATCTATATTAAGTAAAAGAAAAGTATATAACTTTATTGCTTTAAGTGCTTTAATTAGATAACACATAAACAAGATATTTCTATTTGAGAGAAGGAAAAAATAATTACAACGTATGACACGTGCACATGACTGTCGGCATCAATCAATGCGCTAATTACGATGATTGGATTATTGGATTTTCGCACTTATCGTAATTGACACACACTTATTAAAGCCCATCATTAAAGGTGTTTATTGGCGACTTATCATAGTCACCAATCATATTAAATTTTCATATAGATATCTTATTTTTACAGATTTTTTACAGATTTTGTTATCAAAAAGATATATTTTTTACACAGATCTTATTTTCGTTAAAGATCTTTTATTTTATAAAGACATTATTTTCATATAGAGTCGTTTTTCATAACATTCTGATAAAGATATTATTATCATACAAATATTATTTTCGTATAAATCTTATTCCCATACAGACATTATTTTCGTACAGATCTTAATTATTTTCGTATAAATCTTATTATCACAAGGATATTATTTTCATACAGCTTTTATTTTCACAGATCTTTAATTTTCGTATAAATCTTAGTAACAAGAAAAATGTTACAAATACATTCGTATGTTAATGTAGGTACGATTTCGCATAAAGGTTACTTTTTTGTGAAGACTTTTTATGCTGGTTGCATTATTATAATAGAATGTAAATGAAAAATTGAACAAACATGTCATGAGATATTTGAATCTTTAAACATTTTCATGGGAATGTGTAATTAAAAAGTATATCATTATTAAAGTTGCATGCCTTCAGATGAGAAAAATTGATTTTTCAAAGGAAATCAAATTCAACGGTCAATTGACTGCTTTGGGAAGCATAAATCACAGAATAAAATTACAGAGAAAATTTAAAAAAATAAGATAAATACAGGAATCCCTAAAGAAAACCCAACACGACCAAAATTGGGAAAATGTTGCAAGATCCCGGTTTGATTGAGCCTGTTCAATGGACGGTACTGGAAAAGTGCAAAGTTACCGCCACCCCCCTAGCACCGGGCTTCTTAAGCAGAATTCAACATTTAAACATGAAATAGTAAAATTTTGAATTTTAGAAACATCCGCAGATGTGTTCATACGGCGGTTATTCATGGAACCTTCAATGTGACACTTCTGTGCCATTCCATGAAAAGCGGCGTATGGTCCCCAAGTAATAAAAAGCGTGTGCCCTAAACGAAAAAACAATGGGCGGAACTAAATAAAATGGAATTTTGAAAGGGGATCAGAGGTTATGAAGCCTGCGTATCACAGATATGACGTCAAAAGACAAATTTTTAAAAAAGCAGGCAACATATATCCTAAGGGTGATTCAACATTATTCAAGTAGGAATATTGGAACCACCCAACTAGAAAATGCCGAAAAGTTGAAAACTAAAAATACTACAAGCACAACAATAATGTCGTGCTGAACGATCTTCAAGGATCGAAAATATAACATCATTGATTAAATGTACGGGGAGACTTTTTTACAGCCGCCACACGGCACAAATAACACGGATGTGCACTAAAGTAGAATTTCATTGTAAGTCATAGTCGCAGATTTGAGATATGATTATTTATTCATATTAACATCATTATTGGTTATATATTTTCATAAATAAATATACATTTTGAAAAATTTCATACAGGTATTAACTATTTACAGGCAAGGTCTTATTTTGTACAATGTATTATACCTTTTTTCGTATGAACATTATTTTCATACAGCTTTTATCTCTTTACAGATTTTATTTTCGTAGAGTACTGTTATGATTTTATTTTCGTACGGTACATATTCATATATAGATCTAGATCTTATTTCGTAGTTGTTTTTGCAATAGTTCTTTTTTTTATTTTGATATTTTTTTCACCACAAACATTTCTTGTCTTATAAGAGAATATTTCATTCCCTTAAAAACTTATTTTGCAAAAATCATAAAAGTAAAAAGTAATACTATTTAAGTATAAGTTATGAACCATGTAAATCTTATCACGGATTTATATTACATATAAATTCCGTGATCTTTATAAATATTTTCGTAGATGCCATCTTTGAGGATTTCATGCGTTCTTACTATTACTAAATTTGGAATAATTTATCATATTTGCCCTGCACAAACGTCTAATATTTCATTACAAAACATTTTATTCTTTATTATTTCATTCAAACAAATCATTTAAAATAACAGCAAAAATATACGTTTTCAATAATATTCATTTTATCAAAATAAATCTTATTTTCGTAGACCCGATCGTATTTTCGATTTACACGGCAATTCAAGCTATTTTCATACGATAGTATTTTCGGCTCAAACTTCACTTTTTTTAAAATATATTTTTGGTTCTGAAATGTTATTATTCATTCATACAAATCAATTTATTAATGAAGCAAAAAAATACGTTTTTAATACATTATATCAAAAAATAATCTTATTTTAGTAGACCCGATCTTAATTTTCGCTTTTTACAACGTCAATTTTGAGCTTAATTTTTCGTACGATAGTATTTTCGGCCAAACTTCACTTTTTTTAAAATAATTTTTTTGGGTTCTGAATTTTTAATTTTTGATATAAAAATAATTCAATGAATGCATAAATAGTATATTTTACATAATTATTTTCAACAGATTGGAGATGCATCTATTTTCAAAAAATAAATCTTTTTGTTTTTTTCGTAGCCGCGGCGTATCTTATTTCAGCGAAAATATGCTTATTTTCCGGTATCACATCTATACCCTAATTTTAATTATTTTTCTTCAATTGTATAAATGGTGTTGTTTGTGAAGAAGTGCAATAGATTTCAGGACTTCACCATATTCGAGAAATAAAAAGGCAGTTTATTACTTCTGACAAAAAAGTATTTGAAAAAAAAACACACATACAAACTTAAGCTTTTTAATAAAATAAATCCCCTAATAAATTTTGATCTTATGTGTTAATCATCATAGTCTTCCAACTTCAGAATTAGTTCGCGCAACAGATTATGTTGAACCAGAATAAATTATTAAATCTCCTAATATTTCCTAATGTTTTCAACAATTAATAAAGCTAACAAACTGCAACTTCATTCACAATGCTAGTTTCATTCATTTTCTATACATTCCATATGGTTTCCTTGACGAAAAAGTTCACACGTGCTTGAAAAAGATGTCCGCCATGACACCGGCTGAAAACGGCTTTACACAACTGTCAATTTAGAAAAAATATCTGTGTGCACGAATCTAGAAAAACGTACAGAGTTCAAATGTTTCGTGAGGAATCGTTTCGCCAATTTTCTTCAAAATCTGAAAAGTCGATCAGTCATAAAACTTACCGTTCAGAATCACTGTTGTAGTTGGACATGTTCTTGCTAAAAGTAGCGCGAATAAAGGAAAGATTCAATGACCTAATCACAGAACGGAAATGAAATGAAAACTGTATTTACAGAAAATTATAGACTACTATCATAATAAATATTCGTCAATATAGAAGAATATAAAATGTTAATTGATTAAAATTGATAATTTTAAGGAATAACTGACAAATAACATTGAAAGCAAGCGAACTATTTTTATTCATTATATGTATTCTTGCAACCTGTTTGACATGCCGGTTGTGACGTCATGAATGACAAAAGTGGGAGTGATTTTTTCTGGCTTAGTATGATACATGGAACGCGGAGGAATCCTGTCGTGACAAACTGCGCGTGATACTGTCACACGATTAATTGTTATTTGAATTTGAAATTAAGTTAATAATAAACATAAAAACTTATAATAATATATATGTCTGAAGCAAATTTCTAATAAATTCTTCTATTCTATGTTACGTATTAATAGAATATTGGTATGTTATACGTATAAATAGATGTATTATGGGTTTCTTCTGCCGGGCCCTTGCTTCTCTGCGACGTGTGCGCCACGAGGGGAAGAGTTTTCGTTCATTCCCTTCGTACCTTCGTTTATGATTTAATATAAAGTTATAGCCCCTAATTAAGGGCTGGGGTACTATGTCTATTGCCGACAAAACAACTGCTTTCGTGACAAGGAGGATGCTTACTTCGTGAAAAAGGAGACCGTTTCTCTTAAAAAAGACGGACCGGTTATATTTCGCAGTGAACCGTACAAGTTTCTGGGTTAAGCCCATCTCACACAGGACACACGGCTTACACGGTTGGCCGCCCGTGTAAACCGTACATACAACCGAACTAACCGTAGCGTTATCCGAGTTTTACACTCGGGCCATTCGAGTGTATCCGTGTAAGCCGTGTATGATTTTTAAAAAACTGGTACGGATGCCATGTCTGTGTATGACCGTATTAGCGACCGTAAAAGACCTTAAGAGACCGTGTGAGACCGTATGAGACCGTATATACAGCCGCGTATGTGAAGTTCACTCCACAAGTGAGCCCAACCGTATCAAGGTCGTATATAAATCGTACTGAATCGTTCGAGAACCGTCCAAAGTCCTACGTCCAACAACCCGATTAACACCCGAATGTCACAATAGATCACGGTACGATTCAAAGACGAGTGCACACACGGTTCGTCATACGATCGCCATACGACCAATACGGTTCATAAACGAACATGGCCGACACGGTAAAAGTACGCCGGGTATACAGGGTCTCACACGGCCTCGTACGGTCTAACACGGCCTCTACGTCAGCAAGAACGGTACAAAAAACAACAACTACCTGCTGCCACCCTACCAAGAGTGCTGCTTGCTGCATCACACTAGAATGTATCCAAAGAAGAAGTTTTTAGACGCATAGAAGGAATACAAGAAGAGCCATCCAGGTCCACCGACCACTCCACTTATTGACCCTGATAAGCTGGAGGACCAAACCGGCAATAACCGTGTCTCCCAGGGATTCAGACTCCAATGCCAGCCTCGGTGGACCTCCAGCAACTGCTGCACAACAGAAAAAAGACACATTCATTTTGCATTGCTTCACTTTTTTATTCATTTATTGATGTTAATATTAGTTATAAAGATTGTTGACATGTTATATATGGCCTTATATAAACGGCTGTTTGTAAATATAACCCGATCCGCTAGGCGAGGGTTATATTGCAAACAGCCGTTTATATAAGGCCATATATAACCTGTCAACAATCTTTATAACGAATTTATAAAACAGCAAGCATCATTTGTAGAGGAATAAAGCGAGATTTCTTTATAAAACGACAACAGCCGTGTATATAAAAATATTAGCCTAATTAATTTGGCGTGAACGGTTTGACCCATTTTACAGACTTTTTTTTCTTACTGTCAAACCGTTGGAAAAAGACAGCGCCCGCCCAAAATTATCTCGGTGTCTCTTTGACAAGTCTAATTAGTTGGACTAATAAAAATATATAAACGTCACGATTATCCAATGAAAAGCGACTTTACAAACGTGCAGTATTATAATGATATATATATAAGTGTTCTTCGTTGAGATTTCGAAAATTCATGAAGCCAAGTCATTAAAATGGGTTAATTCATATCAAAACATACACAAATGTGTGATATTTCGAGCCTAACTCAGCCCTGTGAAAGTCGAGTAAATCGAGTAAAAGTCGTGTTTAATCGTACCAGACCGTACTAGACCGTACTTGGAACCGTACAACAGTCGTATGTATTCGTATGCAAATCGTGTTCAAACCTTGTTTGACCGAGTATATCCGTGCTCAATTCGTACATACTCGTGCTATATTCGAGTCTAATTCGTGCCAACTAAACCACAAGCACGGTTGGAGCTCAATACTCGTACCATTCAACCCGTGTATAACCGAGTATACCGTATGGGAATCGTGTGTCGTGAGACGGGCTTTAGACAGACTTTTTTGGAGAAGGTAGAGAGGGGTTGTGGCCTAACCTCAGCATATTGCAGCAATTTATATTTGTCGCAGGATAAGAATTTATATAAAATATACATTGCTTTTGACCCCTGATCTTGTACCGTTATATCTCTCTATATTTCTTTTATTCTTATCCTGCGACATATTCAAGAAAATAAATTTACATAATTCAATCACAACATACGACATACATTGTATTGTTTTTTAAAAGCATCATACTATACTTGATTAATTAAAAAAATAAAAAATGTCAAAAAACAACAATTTGACCACATTTTCGGCGCCGTCCCCCATTCAAATGTTACATCAGGGGGTTGCCAGAAGGGGGATGTGCCCCCTTCTGTTTGGGGGGGGGTTGAAGGGGGGCCGCAGCCCCCCTCATCGCCAAGAAAATTTTGGACATGTGACAGGCTCAAATGGCCTCAGGTCGATCTTAGGGTATTTAGTAACCGAGGGTGAAAAGACTTTTACTCTATCTCAATTCATTGAGAAGTTGCAGCACTGAAATCAGTTTTGATAGGAAAAAAAACCAATGCAAAATAGTGATTTTTGGCAATTTTGAGACGTCCCCCCCGTTGCCAATGGTAAACAGAAAATTTACGGTTGAGCAGCTGTGACAGAGGCTATGGTCTAGTCAACATTTGGTGCCAAGTTTCATCAGTATTGAAGCATTTTTCATAGTTTCATAGCAGTTTGAACTTGTTACAGGAGGCCTTTTCAATGAAAACGGCCATTTTTTCGCAATATGCTCATGGGTAAAAAGGGTTTAAAAGTCGTTTTCCTCCCAAAAAAACCCTCTATTAAAATAATTCTCATTTGCTGAGCAATCAAAAAGATTGGAAACAATTTAATGCATAGGCTCTTTAATTATCCAAAAATTTAGGGGGTTTGAAAAAATCTCCCTATTCAAGTCCGCATCATTTTTTGGGGCCCCAATAAAATTAACCGAAAAACTTGCTCACCTTATTGTGCAGTTATAATCCATTTCCGCATTTTCAGGGAGGGAAGAAATACACCTTTCTTATTATTTTAACCCTTTGACATTTTTAGTTTGTTAAATTTTATTTTATGGGAAAAACCCATGTTAAATTTATAGAACGACCTGCCCCCTTTTTGACTCTTTTTTTCAAGTATGGGGGTTAAGCTGTAAGTCTTTTATGATTATGTTCTTTTTTTAAGTTTA
>NW_026862263.1:0-28590 GCF_026571515.1 Ruditapes philippinarum | reverse complement strand
GGAAGAAACAAATCCCTAAAAATTTATTCAATGATGGCTTGGGTTTAAAGTGTTGATCGTTTTTTTTTTTTCCTGACTGTAGGATATTTTTTGGGAAATATAAATTTAAAAAGACGTGGTAACTTTTTTTTATTATGCTTTTTTTCTTACAAAATAAAATTAGGCTTATAAAATAAAATATACTTTTTTAAAAATTATATTAAAAATTTGATTTTTTTGATACAGTTTATGACAAACTTACTGAGCACTATATGCTTAGATGCTTTATTTTGTTAGCGACGTTAAGAAAGTACAACTTTGGAAGCAATGAATTATCAGTTTCACCCTACAGTTATATTTTCAACAAAACTCAAAGGCGTTGTCAATGCAGTAAACTTATTCTTAGGGGTGGGGGATATTGTTTATATATGTTCTTTTGTAAAACATGTACATGTTTGGCAAAGTCGAGTTGTACTTATAGTTTCTGTTTTTGTACATAAAAATGAAATACATTTGATTAAATATACCATTCAATATTTAGCATTATTAATGTTAAAATGTGTAATAAGTTCGTTTAGGCGTGTTATCATATATATATAGAGAGTAATTTATCAGTTATGATAAAGATATAAAGGGTAACTTTATCAATCCTTTGTTTGATTTATTATCATAAGACCTTTATTAACTTTAATCGCTTAAGACAGAGGACAAAATTATAATATAATTAAAGTTCGTTTATTTCAGAATTGCACTATTTTATTTGTCTATTTTTATTGCAGGTTCTCTAGGTGGTAAAATAAATTCTCTAGATTTGTCTCCATGTGAACAGTGACCCTTGTGTGTACTCCATCATGGAACAAACTACACAGCAAAAGTTAACTTCACAGCTTGTAAGCTAATATTTTCATGAATCTATGAATTTTGTATCTTTACCATAGCCTTAATATAATGTTGATTCCAAAAGTTGTATTCATATAAATTTTTGACGGTATTTTCTTTCGCAATTATCCGACTTATTTCCAAAATATTCATTTACACTCGATTTCATTTGCATATAGACGTCAACCCCACGGATTCAATTCATGAAGTTAAAGTTTGGAATTATATTTAACCACTAATAAATTTCGGTGCGTTATTTTTTTTAAATTATTTTTTGATGTTGTTCGTTTTTCATATAACTCAAATGTGAAAATCTAGAGCTGATATATTTATGTTTACCTCTGTTTAGTGGAAAACTCAGTAGCAGCAAAGACGGTTGTACATGGAATAATTGGCGGTGTGCCCAGTGCCATTTCCGGTCCCTTCAGACTGCTGCAACAACCACAACTTGAAATGTCCCGTTACTTCCGGTGTAACTGACATGTACACTAATTATGTTTACTGCAGTCCATCATACCCACAGGTAATATCATAAATAACTTACATGATTATATAGGAATAAAAATGTCCAGGCCCCGCTTAAAATAATTAATGTTGTTGGTATTCGAGGGAAGAAAAACAAACATATTAAAGATATCTCATACTAACTAAATATGGGTTACATAAAATTAATAACCCTATCAATCCCAAAGTAGTATATCACGCCTACAAATTAGCCCGGTCGTAGTGAAAATACATTTTTGGCAGAAATGAATTTTCAAGACTGCCGATGATAACAGAAGTGCTGGAATCAAAATGACAACTTATTTGGTGTCAAAATTTATGTTCTAGAATAAGAAAGCTAACTATGGTCATGAGTTATGAAAGCCTAATGAGGACTTTCGTCACTTTAATTAGGAGTTATAACAAGCTCACAACCGAATTGTTTGTGCCGTGTGGCGGCTGTATAAAGTCTGTATAAAGTTTTCATGCAATCAATGAAATCAATGTTCGCATGTTTTCATCCGCAAGGGATTGTTCGGCGTTCAGTGTTGTTGGTGTTCCCCTCCGTGTCCAGTTCTCATGTAGCAGTCTAGCAGACAGGCATGCTCAGAGGTAGGTTGCCCGCAACAATGTTTCCCAGAGTGTGGAATCGTTTCCAAATGGGAGGAAATGTAGCACATTTATACGATAGTAGCCGTTCTAGTTGCACAAGACCGATAGAGTGTTGTTCAGGTCCGGTGCAATTGTTTCCTGAACGTTTCCTGACTTTATTAACAAATATACGGGTATCTACCCAAGGGATTGATTGCATGATGCTGGTATGAATGGCACATTCCTGTCATTCGTGTACCCTTGATAGAGAAAGCGTGATCATGTGAAATGGAGACACTGCAATTGTTAACTGATAAGTCTAGATTTTGCCTCGACTTCACAGATGGAGTGTGAAGAAGACTAAGTTAAAGCTTTGAACCTACTTTGGTCTCGGAGCACGACCGATATTACAGAAGGTCTCTCATGGCATGGGAAGGAAAGGGAGTCAATATCAAAACGGACCTCCATGTTTTTGACATCGAGACAATGACAGCAGAAACGTATTGTCGCAAGATTCTTACCATATGCAGAAAAAGTGGGTCAAGATTTTATTCAAATGTAGGATAATGCTCGCCCACACACTGTCCGACTCACTTCCAATTACCTTGCCAGATCGGGTTGAACAATGTGGGTCATCTTTCATAGGCAAATGTTTCGTCACACTGTGTCTGTACCTGATTGATAATGAAAAGGTGCAACATCCCTCACGCAGAAAAGAACACTTTATCAACTTTCTGGCAATTTACGAATATGTCCCCCCAATCAGATAATTTTGCACTGCTGTTTCAATTCAATAATTCAACTAACTCATTTCATGTTTTGGCGCTGTTTCTCAAATATTTCTTTTGTCAATCCAGGACATGTTGTAAAATTTCCTCTTATATGTGTTTCACCCGCATAATTTTTTTTTAATGGAGTCCTTTAATAATAACTGGCATTCGATTGAATATATCTCTTGGTAAAGTGTTGGTGTAGTATCATTTCTCCCAAAATGTAAAATTAAAACTACATTAATTTCAGAATATAAGCAATTAGAATAAAGTTCGGCATCCATTTGATCTGATTATTAGCCACCCTTACCAAGAAATGTCACATTTTTTGGCACATTTTATTTGTATTTTTGCAAAGCTTCATTTGCCACTGGTTCTTGTTGCTGGGTAATGTGGGGGTTGCGTTCTTTAAACGCCGCTTTTCCTTGTTGATCTTGTTTATCATATTTCATTAGCCATTTCACATAACTATCCCAAAAGAACAAAACTTATCCATATTATATAGTAATATTATTTCTAAATTTTATTGATAAAGTGTGACCCGACCATTTTATAATAATCTTTGATACTGATTTATGTCGCTAAAACCTGTTACCCGAGAGTGATCTAAATTTCCTGTCAGAAACTATCGAAGCGTTTCTGTCATCACTGGCTGCCTTAAAATACATTTCTGCATACACACTTGAGATATTTAGTACAAAAAACAACCCTTTCCACGGACAAAGCTACCATTTTAAAACCGCTAAAGACATTCTATTATGAAATATGGAAACGAGTCCAAAATAACCTGATAGTAGGAAGCAAATCTTTAGCAATGAAATGGTTCCTAGTGCTGACATCGCGGCAGCAATCTGTCATCACTAGCGCCTGTAATACGTTGTGGTGTGTTCTTTATTAGCTTGGTTACTATAGTTAATTAACATACTGAGTATTTCATTTCATTTTTGTTAAGTATACTAAAAAATAAGCACGATGCATAAAAATGATATATTATCAACTTCCGGTTTTATCGGGGATTTATTCGTCATATGAGTACTATCGTCGATGTAATTTTAGTTTCTCTCTAGGACTTACACTAATAAAGTCCATATTATTGTAATACCTTCCTTGCCTTATAAAATTAATTAAATAAGATAATTAATTAAGACGTGTTGCAAACAAGAATTCTATCAATAGAAAGCTTGCGGAATTATACGAGCTATCCATAAAGTTAATAATATCAAGTGTGAGACGTAGTCCTGTTCCCGAACCTCTGGTGCGTCCGCCTTATTTACAAGAAGAAAGCATTTCTTCGCAATTATAACTCGAAACACAAAAAACATATCTTGACCATCTGAATAAGCTTATTATTATTTATCATATTTTGCTTTATATATTTCAAATATTTACTTATATTTAGATGATATCTCAAAATTATCTCAATTACAGTTATTGACATAAAATAGTTGTTTTATTTCAGTTACGACTGGCTGTGAAGTGGGAAGTCCAAGATGATAACGGCAAAGATATTTTCTGCTTTATTGTTCCTTTATCCATACAGAATTGACCATAACAATTGTTTAATCATCCAATATACATGTATGTATCAGTCACTGTATTGTTAAGTCTATATAGGTTTTTTAAGGTTGTGATTGTTTCGTTATACATGTAGTTATATACAATAAAATATTATGTTTTCGCTGTTGTTGTTTTTCCTAAAATATCTTTTATAAAACACATATATTTATCTTTGACAAAGGATTTGCTTCAGGACGCTATTTTTCGCCATTTCCTATACCAGAACAATTTATGTTATATGTAAATGAATCTCCATATCTGCTTACATCAAATGACTAAACAAGATCAGAAGTTAATACCGGTTATTAGTCAAGTTGTAAAACATACATTTGTGTGTATCAGCAACGCTAATGCAAATTTTAGTGAAATCATATTTGAAGTAAAGTTGTTGGAATGGTTCAATATATTCATAATGACGAAAGTTAACCAGCTAGTTAAAGGAAACTGGTTCATTTCAGATAATTTTAATAAATAAATAACTGTATTGAATGTTATTATACTAGAGTGATTATTTTCATAAAATATGTATGTATGTTTTAGCAGGCTCCCATGTATTGATAGTTCTTCTCATATGCTGTTTGCAGTATACATCTGTCTATGATATGCAGTCTATATATGTAAAATAGTCAAATGTGGAAAAAACCACAAATCCCAATCCAAGTTAGGTTCGCCCATATCTTGAGTGGCGTAAACATCCGCTCTCCGTACACTGCTTAAAGACCCAATAAAGTCTCCAAATGGAAATGCTTTAAAATATTTATTTGTCAATTTTTTTTTTATTTTTGATAACTTTCACCATGTTTATGAAGTATATCTTTTGCTTATTTTACTCTTGCAATTGGTTTAATTAGTGACTTTGTTACTTCTTTGTTTACATTTTGCTACCTTTTCGATTCAGCGTTTTTTCTCCACTTGTTTACATCTAACATTTCCGTGGTCGAGGGGTTAGAGTCGATGACTTCTAATCCAGTTACCTCTCTGGCGTGGGTTCGATCCCCGGGAGATGCTTTGGCAGTTTAGCGCGGAGGAAGGTAGTCTTGTACTGGTGTAACTCTCCAGGAGCGATGGTTAGGGAACTACCCGCCTATATGACTGAAATACTGTTGGGAAAAGGCGTAAAATGAAACAAACATATCTAACATTCTCTAAATGTATCATTCAAACATAATTAAACACACGTTAGACCTTTCTAAAGGATTAAAAGGGTATAATGCAGTTAATATAAGAAATATCAGACGTCTAACATATTTTAATTTCAAACATATTATTTTTATCCTCATTATTAATCGTGTTCAGTAAAAACTCAACACCATCGTACACATTCCGTATATATTACATTTAATACTGGTATACGGTAAAAAAAGCCTGGTTAACCTCAAGCTAATGAATACTTATGCTTAAAGTAATTATAGATGTACAATACTGAAACCTGGTCATTGCACTTCTTCGAGTTATCTTTTCATCATTTTTTTTCAAGTTTATCTTTTCGATAGTTTTAGAGTAATGCTTTGAGCAAATGATTTCGAAGTAAAATAATTGGACATAATTCAAAAACAGGAGCAGATATTGTGAAATTCTTTTATTTTTCAGCTTCAGGTCCACAAATGTGGAACCCCATTTATTAATAAATCGAAATCATACAATCGTACATAACCATACAAATACACATCATACAGTAAATCATTAAACATTAAAAAAAGGAGACATAAGATTTTCACATTACATTTATAGTATAAATTTTGAAATTGATGAGATAATAGAACGTTAAAAAGAAAACAATGGTTTATACTTGCATTATATAATAATTATGAACAGATGGTTTTTGAGATAGTTTTACTTTCATTTATATACAGTTTATTTATATATTTTTTTCATCCGGTCCTCCAAATTGTCCAAGCAAGATAACCTAAACGAAAAGTGTATACGAAAAACAAATTAGGTCTTCCCGTGGAAAGAGTAAAAAAGTATTATATAAAAGTATTATGTTATGTGTAGTTCACATATATGGTAGGTATACTTATAAACACCGTGGACAAGGATTATCTCAATTAAAATAAACCACATTTCATGTCTCCTAACGAGATAGTTGATCAAAATACTACTCTCATCACAGGATCTTTATATGTAATTATTGGAGTAGCTTAAATTTGTGTATAAATGCAAAAAATGAAAATCTTGTAAAAGAAAGAAAATGACAAAATTCCACATACATTAGCATTGCTATGCTTCTAAAAAGTCATGTCTCATAAAGAAGGATAACTACTATAAATTTCCTAACATACGTTAACTTATTTATTTCCCTTTATAATAATCTTCGAAGAAAAGGTAGTTTTTCAAAGCTCCCAATTACATAAAACATAAGAAGATTCAAATAATATTAAAAATCAGCCGGAACTGATAGTCTCTGCCCACTCTATCGTGGACCTGAACTCAACCAGAGCACGACCTGGTACCTAGAAGCGGTCTTCCTGCGACAACGCGCGCCCCAGGCCGTGCCAGTTGCACTCCCGACCATCGACCTCCAAATGTGTCGGGAGTCAGGAGTACCCCCGACTTCACGATGAGCCAACATACAGGTGGCACAGCCCATAGTTCCAGCAATCTTAATATCTATATGATTCTGTATCATATCAACATTATATCATATCTTATCAGCATTAGAAGTGTAAAATATGTATGCATGATATACTAGTTGTCTGAAGCTTTTTCATGATGTGTCACCAAAAATATATTTATTATATTATTTTTAAGATAAGGCCAAGAAAACACTCTTGAAACACTCAGAAAATTTATGCCAGTTACAGGAAGAATATTGGATATACCTTTCTACATTATAATGGAAAACTAACGTTTAATAAAAAGTTTGTATGTTAAAATTTTGGTTATTATCCTACACGTGTAAATATATCTTTTTGCAATAAGAAAAATAAAATTTAATGTTTCATTCGTTTTCGTTGGATCATTATCCCAAAAAGAATTTCTTCTTTTGAGAGTGTGAAATTCTGCTTCTGCATGTCTCCTTATCTTGTTTTTTATCTCTAAAGTTCTAAGTAGTTTTAGAGTTTTTAGGTTGTGCAAAATAATTTAAAACTAAACAAAGGGAGACAATTATAAAAAGGACTTGAGCTTATTATGGTTCTTGATCTTTGCATAAGTCCTGGTTGTAAGTCAATCCCATGTAAACTATGGACATAAAAGAAGAAAAAAATAAAGGGAGATAATAACAATATGAAACGGAGCCAAACAGAGTTCTTGTTCTTGGCCTAGATATTATCTTAAGTTTCAAGTCATTAATTTGTATGGTTTTGGAGTTCTGCTCTGAACGAAGCAGTAACAATAAGTCCCTGCTAAACATAACTGTCATTCATTTGTCAGTTGAAATAAGCAGTTTTTTTTTCAAATTCAAGGTAAGATAACTCAAGAACGAGTTAGACGTCCCTTTATGATTCGCTTAAAATGTGTATGTCATCATGCAAAGTTGAGATAAATTCTATCATTGATTTTCCCTGTATATTGAATTGTAGCATACAACTTCAAAGTAACGTGCCCGTAGATGAGTGAAAGGCAAGAGTAAGATAAATCTTCAAAAATCAGAAACATATATATAGTCTGAAAATCCAGGAGCTGTATTACTAAGAAAAAATACAGAATTTACTATTTTATCGCCCACGATCTACCAAAGTTCAAAATGAGTAAGAAAATTCTATATTTTGACGACATATTTCCATACACACGTTGAATGTTAAATACACTTAAAATGACAAGAACTAGAAAAAATATTTCAGATATTTTACAAAAAAAAGTCCATCTTTTTATCAAGTAAACACAGGTTTACATTCTTGTATCAAATCAAAGCCGTAATCTTGTCCACAATTACTAGTATATCAATCACGAAAACTTATCTTCAAACAAATGTATATAAATTATATGAGCCGCGCCATAACAAAACCAACGTAATGCGTTTGCGACCAGCATGAATCCAGACCAGCCTGCGCATTTTGATCAGACTGCGCGGATGTTGGTTTTGTCGTGACGCGGCTCATATATGTAATATATTATATCTACGAGTATATAAAATGATGATGTTAAAAAATTCTCTGTAGCTTGAAGAACATAACTCGTTGATAGAAACCGAAATATCTGATCTTTAAATACTGGATGCCGCATTTGTAGCAGGGTTTCCATGAGTTGGTGCATATAAGTATGTATTGGTCGGGGTTGTTATTATACGCCCATTTCTTATTTGACGACTGCCTTGATCTGCAAATAAAAAGACTAAAAAACATACAAACAAAAACATAGCAAACAAACAACTTAATCTTGATAATAAATTTTTGCTTACATTGATAAAAGAATGCATATTGTAATAAAATGCAAATATAATTTTGGACGGACCACATTTGTAACAAATGAACTGGTATTATGATGATTTGGAAGTCTTCGACAGACCTCTGTTTAGAAAAAATGTTACATTTATATAGGTGTAATGGAATAAATATTTGTTAAATTAAAATATACTTTCCATGATTACACTCCAGATTTAAATTGGAAAACTAATTTGCTTCTAAGCTTAAGTATCTGATAAAGTAAGAATATAACATTTATAATGAGATATTATTGCATTTTTCAATGATTTTCGTTTAGAATGAACACCTATTTGTCAAATTGTCACGATAATCAAACACAATTTACTACACGTGGAATATAAAATTTCTAAACACACCTTTAAATTTTTTGCAGCAAACACACATAAGAACATTTATGAGGCTTACAATTACTATAGTACCTCCGATGATTGGAAAGCGGTATCTGTACCTACTAGTAGAGGAACTGTAGCTGTATTTAGGTACAGTAAACGTGTAGCTGAAATATCATAACATATGTTTGAATTACGTCGTATGTAAGTAATATATCTATTGTGTTTCATGTATATTTTGTTTATTTTTGTCACATCAAGTTTGGCATGGTCATGTGAATTCTGGAAATGATACATCCCTCGAGAAAAATGGTTAAAAACAAATATACATTTATCATTATATTTTATCTGAAATTATTTAATCCCAGAGACATATTTTAAAATGAAGCGATTATTGCACCACTTATTAAGCTAATGCTTTGACTATTTCTACTCATAAATATTTCTAATGGTTTTCGTTATTGTTTTAATTTTTCTACGGCCATAATCGCTTTGTTACAATTCGTTTTTATAAAGGAATGAACAGACATAAAACATTGACATGCAGTAAAAAAATTTAACACCATTTAAAATATATTGATTTATGTGACCAGGTGAATGTTTCTTTTCTGCAATTAAAATAACCATAGTCGACAAATAAGAACATATATACACATGTCTGTCGTTATGTCTCTAGAATTAATGTATGTCAAAAGGCAGGCGTTATTTTGCTGAGACGTTTAACAATCAAAATACAATCGTTAACAATTTGTTTCTAAAAGATTGATTTTTATCCTGCAAAATATCATGAAATTGACCCGTTTATCTTTCAATCTTGAAATGCCACGGATGGCACGGACGATGTGCTGCCCGCAAAGCTTAGTGATTAAATTAAATTAAACATAGATATTTCGCTTAACATTTGGGGAACATTTAACTTTTTTATTTACCTGTTTGTTGCGAGTCTTGGGAAAAGTGTTATTGGTCTTCGTGTTGAATATGTTTTAGGTTTGACAGTAGATATTCTATGTGACCACCGTCTTCTTGTTGGCTGTGTTGATCTTGTCGTCGAACTAGAAGATGACTATTATTTAAGTATTCTAAAAAATACTCATTAGTAATGCAAACATTTAATTTACTTCTATAATTTGTCAATATAAATTTTAAAAAATACCTTCCTGAAATAGAAATTTTATTATAAGCATATTTCTTACAATTCAATACTTGTAATTATAGTATAAGAATATTTCATTTTCCGTGCTACTTTGTATTTTTGATGTTTTCGGCACTTTTATAACGTTACGTCATTGTTATACTTATTATTATTGTAATATTGCATTGCATTACTATCAGAAGATAATGCGCTAACAGAAATAAACATATAAAAAGTGATCGATATTTATTTTCCCAACAAATTATTATTGATACATTAGATCTACACAAGAACTCAAAGTTCTTACTTATCGACGACGCAGTTCCTTTTTCTGCAAATGTACCCGGTACGACAACAACTAAACTCATCACAGCAAGTATGTCCTCTTTCACAGTACAAATAATCTGGCCATCTGAACCCTATGAATGAGAGTTAATATAACAACAACAACAACGAAACTCATTTATACGAGACTCGTTAAAACAAAGTATAATGACAGTAAATGATACCTTAAACATTATTTAATACCCCCCTAGTCCTTAGTAACTCTTATAGAGACAGATAGACCCTTACTTTAAAGCTTGACTTTATTTTCATAAAGTTATAATCAGGGTTTTGTAACTGCTGAGGAATATAACTTAAATCCGTTTATTGAGGGAAAGTTATACTTGTAAATGCAGGATACCATAATAATTTACATCCTGGTTTTAGAAGCCATGTTTTTATACATCCTGTTGCATTGCATTGCATTGTGGGTAGTTGCTTAGCAACTGCGGCTTACTTTTTTGTTTAATTAAGTGTCAAAGGATAAATGTCAGACACTTTCAGACAGCAATTTAAAGCAAGTAACCCCCATAAAAGAAAATTTGAGGTCATGATATTTTGTATTAATTGTTTTTATTTAAATAAGTATAATAATTATTGATATATTTTTATATTGATGTCAGAATTCCCATTTGTTTCCAGTCACTGAGAATTTCACAGTTCCGCATTATTTTATAAGAAGCTGGGTTCACACGCTTTTTGTGTAGCTTGAAAACGTTACTGTCTAAGTTAGCATACCATTTTAACAAGACTGTTTAAAGATCCTGTATGTTATGATTTAAGATGTTACTATGTGTGTGTTTGGGTTCTTTTTACCCTCGCCATCGGAAAGAGACCATATGGGCGAGCCTGAGGATGTAACCACACTTAAGTGAAATTTAATATATGTATATAATTATGCTTCTAAAACGATTTTCAAACATACATGAATATGTAAAATATGTACTGCAAATATTTATTTGCATTATATGTAATCATTATCTTAATTGCATTCATTTCTTATTTTAAAAGATGCCTTAGACTTTATAAAAAATAAATTTCTAATTACCTCCTTTTATTTAAATGAAATGTAAATTTGGTAATATCTTTACAAATGATGCTTTTTGAAACTTACAATATTGATAAATTTTCATTTGAGCATCATATTTATGATATAAAACCATAAAAAATGAGTTACAGGATTTTTAAGTTAGCATACCACAATAGGTTAGTTCCGACTGCTCGTAGCATGAACCATCGTCTAAGCATATTTGTGAAGCTAAAAAAAGAAATTTAAAATTCATAATACGACCTGAAATTCTAAAATTATGTTGGGTTTCTACCCCACCCCTCCTCGGAACCAAATAAATTGAATTTGGGAAAGGAATCATATGTTATGTTGTGAAGCCCGCGTATCACAGACAATTGTCAAAAGTCTAAGTTTCAAAGCAGGCAGCAATATAATTAAAGGGTGACTATATAAGGTAGTTAATTATAAATAAAGTATGATAATACTGCACGTTTGTAACGTCCCTTTTCATTGGGTAATCGTGACTTTTATATAGTTTTATATGCACTGCTGCTGCCGATTTATAAAGAAATCTCGCTTTATTCCTCTAAAAATTAATGCTTGCTGTATTATAAATTCGTTATAAATATTTCAGGTTATATGGCCGTTATATGGTTATATGGTTGTTTGCAATATAACCTAGCGGCTTGGATAATATAGGGTTAACGCACGTTTTTCCGTGTTATAACGTCTGAACGTCTGCAGAGTCCCGCGGAACGGTTGGTGCCCGAGCCCGATAGGGCGAGGGCTCCAACTGTTCCGAGGAACTCTGCAGACTTTATCACACGAAATAAACGTGCGTTGACGCTATTATAGCATAAAATTTAGATTCATGATGTATATTTAATACAAAACACACAAATCCTTGTGCTTGGACGGTATTTATCCAATTCTACATGTTTTACGTATGCGTTTTTTTCCGGGGTCAACTACTTGGGAAATTCAAATGCTCAGAACCGTTCGAAAATTGATTTAACAAAGCTTATCATTGGAGATTTATTAACTAAAAAAAAAAAACAACATTAAATTACTTTGCCCAAGACAAAACATGACCCTCAGAAATTCTTAGAATGATTTCAGATTGACGGCAGAAAAAAGATCAGTGACATCAGAATCGTTTTTATTTCAAGCCCACCAGTTTATAAAAGAATATCAGACACTAGACATTATTCTCTCAAAGAAATATAAAGAGCATTTATCAATATAAACATCAATAAAACAACATTTTCTCATATTCATTTTGTGTTATCTTGTTTTGTAAGTTAACTTGAGGGTTTAACTGAATGACATTTATTTGTTTACATTGACAACTGTCCGTTTCTTAGAAAGGGTGACAACCAAGATTAGCGGCGATGTCTATGGCATAGTTACTTGAATGCTGCTTGCCGTTATGCGATTGAGGCCCTCGACAATAATTTCAATATAACGCTTTGGCAAACAGGCCAAATCGTCATTTTTTGTTTGTTTACTTGGCCCTGTATGTATTGCGCATAGGTAAAACCGGGCTAAAACAAGAGCGCGTGACTATGTTAACACATGGTTTTGGTCCCGTTATAACATGGGCAAAAGAGAGAAAAATAGCCGATTTTATGCTATAATATTTACAAACAACCGTTTATATAGGGCCATAAAACCTTTTAAAAATATTTATAAGTAATACTATAAAGTTCCCCTAAACGTGAAAGCTAACTTAGCCAATGGCGCTTGTAAATACATTGTATTTTTATTCAGAACAACATCTATGAAAATGATACACGCACACAAATACGTGCATGAACTAGTATTTCACTTAACCATTAGAAAACAATCAATGTCAATAATAGAAGTTGTAGTTTCATTTTTTTATCTTTTTATCTTAAAAATTTATCAATTGTGAAACAATGACACTTAAGGGTCAGTTTAATTTTATGTTTCTCTTTGGTTTTGACATTATATGCAAGAAGAATACGTGCTTTGGCGCGCTGTATATGTCTGTTATCGGTGGAACTCATTGTCGCACTAACATGTACTTGTTTAGAAACAAAGTAGAATATAGGCAAACATTTTACTTACATGTACACTTGTTATAACAGTCTGCAGCTTCCACTGTGTACAGCAAAGCTATAACACAGAAAAATTAAAAGGACTGTTACAAGTATATTTTATGTATGTTGTATATATAAATGTGGAAATAGTAAATAAAACATAGCTGGTTCTCACACAAAAGTTTTATTTAAAGCAATAATAATTGTTCCGAAAATGTTCATTTATATCAATTTATAACACTTCTAGTTTGCGTTGATGTCAAACAATTTAAAGCTTCCGGTATTCAAATACTAGTTCTAAGAGCCCTTCTTATGCCCTTGCTTAATATACTTATTTATTTAACGAAGTAAAGCCGAACCCATCCAACTTACGATTCTTTTTTTTAGTGGAAAGACCCGTACTTAAGTTTAGAAAGAAGACAATGTTTTATTCTTATGTCTATAGTATTATATTCTATCATGTTTTATTCTTATGTCGTCTATAGTATTATATTCTATCAATGTTTTATTCTTATGTCTTTAGTATTATATTCAAAAATCTTACCAGTGCCGAGTAAAATCCTTATCCACATTTCTACGCTAGATGGTTTAATGGTCCTTTCATGTGCGCGTTGAAATACATTTATAATTACTAATTGAATAATCTGTCTTAAAATAGGACAACGAAAGTGTACAATTGTACTCCGTATATTTATTCATTAATTTATTTTCCGCTTTGATAATTATTTCTTTGTTTCTGAAGAACGACCAGAAAACATCAAAGGTATGTTTACACGCAGCGTTATTATGACTCGGGACACCACTTAAAACTATTGTTAACTGACGGACTTTCACCATTGTTTAGAAAGACAATCGTGCTGTTTTTTCTTCATTCTTTTGCAATGCAATCAAACAAAGAAACCAGGAAGATAAAAGTTGATTAAAAAGAAACACGTTGTAAGAAAACTATATAAGTTATATTTGAAATTTATACATTGACCCCGTTATTTCTTTGTTAATACGAAATATAATTCAAAAACATAGAACATACGAATATAAAGATTCTAAGACAACAACTTTAAATATAATAGACACTATAAACGCTATCATAAGCGTTCTTCTTATGTGCTGATGTCACGCCGTGTATGTGCCCCGTATCTTACTGGCTACTTATTATCGTGATACGTTTGGTTGGATTGAGTTTGTCCGTGCTCTGTCTTTGCCCTGTCCTGTTTTTGTTTGGGGTCCGCCTGGGCTCCTTGCCACTGGTTCTTGTAGCTGGGTCATATGGGGGTTGCGTTCATTGAACGCCGCCTTTCCTTGTTGATCTTGTTTATCATATTTCTTTGCTCACCAAAACGTATTTGTCACTTACCGAAAAATGCGCATAAAAATGAAAATACTAACGTATACGTCACATGTGTGTGTGTTTACTTAAATAAGACCGTTGCAAAAAACTTCAATTTACTACTATAAGTAGTAGAAGTAGGCCTATTAGAAGTTACAGGTTAGTAGTGTTGTTATACCGTGCCATAGTGGCATAGTAACGCATACTATGGAAGGAGTCACATGTTCACTAAGGAACGGCGTAGTAGTCGTGAAATAAAGAAAACAAAACATCGAGCAAATAAAAATACAAATCGCTGATAAAAATGGGATTCCGCCAAGCTAATACAAAGGAGGAGAGAAAGTACTGATTCGCTTTCCTTTCGAAAATCAACGGTGCCAATTAAAAGATATATTGTCAAGGGAAAAGTCGAAGAAGTAAAAAAATGGGGATATTATCTTGTGTAATTCAAAGTACTAAAAAAACAGGAGCTTGGTGTCGTTATAAAAGTTGGAGTCGAAAATAAAACTAGACTAACCGTTACGTTAGAAAAGCGACGAAAAAACCAACGTGGAAAATGCATCGAATGAGAAATTGAATCAGTCCGGCTCAGACAAGCAAAACCATAGAAAAACGTATTACCAGATTTTAACGCACGGCGAAAACCTCGAGCTGTCTGAAGGTTTAGATATTGCATTTGATTCGATCCCGGATGGCAGTTGCCAATTTGCCGTTGCATCAATTAAGTAACATGGGAATATTATGGAAAGCCATAGTACATTCCCGAAGAAGAACTATATTTTCCTATATAAATCCATTGCTTTCGTCTTCGTCGGCTGTTTGTGAATTTCCACATATATATATACATATAAGTTCTTCTTCTTCGGAAATTAATCAAAGACCCGAAGAAGAAGACAACCAAAAGTTCTTCTTCGTCGGAGAAAAAAGAAGCGTCGAAGGAGAACACCATTTGTTCTCCGTCAGAATTTAACGAAGCAGCCGAATGAGGAGAAGGACATTGGTTCAGCTTCGTCGGAAATTCACAAAAAGCCGACGAAGAAGAAAGCTATGGATTTATATAGGAAATATAGTTCTCCTTCGGGGATGTACTGTGGCATTCCATAGAATATACAGAGACGAATTTACGTCAAAAAGCAGTCCATCATATCATTGAAAACCGATATTTTAATAAATCTTATGTGCATGTTGAGACAGTTGATGGATACGTTGATAATATGTCTAAGGATGGGACATACGGCGATAACCTGACGTTCATTGCACTAATGAGAGAGTATAATTTGCAATGCTTTGTAGTTTCGAGCCGAGGACTAGACCAATCTTCAATTATGTCAGCAGATCGGAGGTTCGATAGTACGGTTGTTACAATTACACTGGAATATTTTCCAGAAGGGTTTGGTATGCCTTTACGTTAGTATTGATATGAATCAACGGGAAAACAACAATCTAATATTTAAGAGGAAGGAACTAAAACTTTTGTATATACTACAAAAACACTCGTCAAAATGGTAATTTTCATCTTTAAAAATTGGATTTTAGGTGTATGATTATGTTTGCCTTACATCTTGTAAAATGTTTCAAAAACTAAATATTAGGCCATTTTTTTATCGCCTCTTGCTTAAAATCTGGTATTTTTTAGTAAAATGTTCAAATTATTTGCCAATTCGCACGGATATTGACCGTCTTCATCCTTGACTTACATAAAAAAATTGGAAACAAAGTGATCCCTCGGAAGCATTAATCACAACAAAATTACAAGAGAATTGCAAACTCGGTTTGATGGAGTCTGTACATGAGGGATAATAGATACGTGCAACATCCCTCACGCCCCTAGCACCGTCTATAATAATACTTCTATACTATACTATACTATACTATACTATACTATACTATACTATACTATACTATACTATACTATACTATACTATATACTATACTATACTATACTATACTTTACTATACTATACTATACTATACTATACTATACTATACTATACTTTACTATACTATACTATACTATACTACACCATTCTATACTATACTATACTTTACTAAACTATACTATATTATACTATTCTAAACTATATACTATACTATATTATACTATGCTATACTATACTATACTTTACTATACTATATACTATACTATACTATACTATACTATACTATACTATACTATACTATACTATACTATACTATACTATACTATACTATACTATACTATACTATACTATACTATACTATACTATACTATACTATACTATACTATACTATACTATACTATACTATACTATACTATACTATACTATACTATACTATACTATACTATACTATACTATACTATACTATATACTATATACTATACTATACTATACTATACTATACTATACTATACTATACTATACTATACTATACTATACTATACTATACTATACTATACTATACTATACTATACTATACTATACTATACTATACTATACTATACTATACTATACTATACTATACTATACTATACTATACTATACTATACTATACTATACTATACTATACTATGCTATGCTATACTATACTATACTATACTATACTATACTATACTATAACTATACTATACTTGCAAATTGTTTGACTCATTGGTTGGTTCCATACTATTTTTTGGCTCAGAAATATGTGGTATGCATAAGGCAGCTGACATCGAACTTATACACAATAAGTTTCTGAGACAAGTACTCTGTGTAAAAAGTTCGACTAATTTAACGGCATTATATGGTGAACTAGGTCGATTTCCACTTCATATATACAGAAAAATAAATATGATCAAATATTGCATTAAAATCTTGAAACAAAATGATTCATCTTTAATAAAGAAAACGTATTTATTTTTAAAATCCGATACAGACCGGGGTTATACGTACCGAAATAATAACTGGGCTTCCCACATTAAAACATTACCCAGCCAGCATCACTATATCGGCCCGATATAGGATTAATGTCGGCATGTCGGCAAAATATGCCGACTATTGGCCGACATCGGGCCGCTGCAGTGCCGACATATTGAGTATTTTGAAAAATTCTAATTGCAATGCCATTGTTTACTTAATAATATGAATAAATTGTCTTGTGTATGATTTCAATTACTAGAACAATATTAACCACATTTCGTGTTGGATCAAAAAAGATACATCGGGTCTGCGTCGGGCCTACATGACCTATCAATGCAAGTATTTTGTATATCGGATTGACATCAGTACGATATTGCGTTTTCTGTTGAATTGAAAATCATGCAGCAAATAATTGTAAATTTTGATATGAATTTCTAAAATAATCATAGTTGAGTTTGGAAATGATATGTGGTTTGTTATTAAATTCAATATTTACGTTTCGACTACATAAAAATAACTCTTTTATTATATCTTAAATGAAAAGCTTGAAAATATTCAATGACAATGACAATGACAATAGATTTTATTCAGCATTAAACATTGTACAAATGTTTATAGCAAGAAATGATGAACAAATCAAATACACATCCCATATATACAAATGGTGAGCATTAGTGCAAAGGCAATAATAAGTCCTCTTTCTTCCTTAACATTAATAAGTGAAATGCATTTTTTAAGTAAGCATTTAAATGTTTTCTGGTATAAAAAAGTGATGAATACAGTAACAGATTGTATGAGACTAATGAATTGTTTTTCTCTTTTAATTGACTAAGTATGTATTTTGCCAAATTCAACGAAGCACATATTGAGTTAGCATTGAAGTATTTTTGGTACAAGTAAAATAAATAAATTAATTAATTGCAATAATAAACTGTATATATGTAAGACCATTGAACAATGCCAAAGTCAATGAAATACTTCTTCAATAACCATTAAATATTTGGTACAATAGCAAACTTTATAAGATTTAGGAAGAATGTTTCTCTTTAAGATGGCCAAGTATTTATTCTGCCAAACTCAATAAAACACTTCCTCAAACTTGACGAAATACATCTTCTGTAAGCATTACTTTATTTTTGGTTCAATAGTAAACTGTATAGATTACAAATGAATAGTGTTCTCAAACTCAATAGATAATATAATAATAATTCATATTCTGACAAAGTCTATCTTTAAGTTAGCAAAGTACACATATTGTGAAAAATTCAGTTAAGTACATCTTCAGTAATCATTAATATATTTCTGTTACAGAAATGTTAGATACAAAAACAAACAGTGTAAGACTAATGAACAGTATTTCTCTTTATGTTAGCGAAATATATATATTTTGCTAAATTTAATTGTACAGACTTTATACTTGATGACATTAACTTTTCAAACTTGTTAAGTGTTGGCCAATGGCAAAAATATGGTTTAAAATATTTTCCCCTTAATTCCCTATACATCGGACAAACCAGAAGGAAGTGATACTCTGTTTCTACAACGTTCATCTGGCAACAACGGCATTTGCGTTCAGACTGTGGTATATTATGATATCTCCCCGTTTCGATCGACAATTGATGAGATGAAACCCTAAACTTAGTGAGTGCTATTCGAAATTTAGCAGTCCCTATGTTATCTAAATACTTCTCAAACTTAAAATCCTGTTTAAACGAACTATATGCCTGTAGTTTACTGGAATTGGTAACACTACAATACCATTGTTGATAATACATATCAAAAATTCTTTGTTTTATCATAGAATAATTAACCTCTCCCTGGTTGTCCCATACATTACTTAAGCCATGTTCTTGTAATAATTCTTTAAGCTGAAATGCCCAGTTTCTACCATTATATGATGTAGAGTTATCTGCATCAATTTTCAACATTTCATATGTTTTGTATAAAACACTATCATGGGGTGAATTTAAAATTTTAATCCAGTATTTGACCATTCTTAACTTACGAATTACAATAAGTGGTACCCTGCCAAGTTCTCCATATAAAGCCTCTAAATTTGTTGAACGTTTCACTAACAATAATCTTCGTAAAAATTTAGTATGAACAAGTTCTAAGTCAGTACATGGATATGAACCCATCAATTCTCCACCAAAATGTAGGATAGAGGCCACTAAGATATCAAACAATCTACATTTCTGTGAATTTGGTAAATCAATAGATTTAAAAATTACAAATAAGTTATTCAATGCAAATGAGGCATGTCTAGCAATATCCTTTTGACTTCTATGCCAATTACCATTTCTATATAAGTTAATACCAAGATATTTAAAACTATTCACTACCTCTAACTTAGTACCATATAAAAAGAAGTCATGATGAGTTAATCTCCCTCTTTGAAATATCATTATCTTGGTTTTTGATGTGTTTATTTTTAAACCCCAGGCAGTGCAATAATTTTCAATATCATTTAATAATAACTGCAAGCTTTCTGGAGACTTGGCAAAAACAGCTTGATCATCGGCATAGAGTAAAAGAAACAGCTTCATTTCATTTATACTAAAGATGTCATCTATGTCTAAATTGACATTATTCATCAAGTCATTCACGAAAAACATGAAAAGTAACGGCGATGACGGGTCGCCCTGTTTCAAACCGACGTGTGAATCGAAGAAGTCAGAGTATACATTATTATATCTTACACATGATTTAACAGTGGAATACATTGCTTTCAATGCCTTTACCAACTTACAGTGAACATTTTCTGTAAGAAGTTTGTGATACAGAAAATTTCTATCAATTTTATCGAAACAACGCTCATAGTCAATAAAGCAGCAGTACAATTTATTACCAGCATTCAACACCTTATTTATAACCGAATGCAAAATAAAAATACAATCTATAATAGATTTGCCCTTTTGGAACCCAAATTGATTTTTACATAATTTGTCATACTTATTAGACCACTTAGTGAGTCTGTTCAGCAATATCTGTGAGTAAATTTTTCCAAGAATTGGTATCAATGAGATTCCTCGATAGTTTTCTGCATTATTTACATCACCCTTCTTAAAGATGGGAGTAATGATACTTTTCCCCCACTGAACAGGGTACTCACCATTGTTATATGCCCTATTATATAATTTGAGCAAGAAGGGATGAATTAAATCAAAGGACGACTTAAACAGTTCTGCAGGTAAACCATCAATTCCTGGGGATTTATTATTATTTTGGCTAAAAACTGCACGGTGTAATTCATCATATGTAATATCAACATCAAACTCTTCACTAAATAATTCAGTGTTTAAATAATTATCAAAAGGGTCAAATTCCTCATTGACGACATTTTCACCTAACAGGTGGCTAAAATGTGCTCTTAAATTTTCTAATGTTAAACTACATGTATCCGCTTGGGTGGACTTTTTACTAATCGGTCTTTTTACATGTTTCCAAAATTTACGAGGCTCTGTCTGAGCCAATTTATTGATCCTATCTCCCTCAATACGTTTAAAAGTCTTTTTGGACTTTTCTTTTGTTTTAGTATATATTGTTCTTGCGTGAACAAAATTTATGCGGTTAACATCAGTTTTATTATGTGTAAAAATATTCCTATAATGCCTAAACTCTTGTCTTGCCGCATAACATTCCTCATTAAACCAGCGTTTACTCATTCGCGAATGATTTTTACTACGTTTTCTATTTTTAGAGTTTACTACTGATTCACGCATTTTCCCGTTCATAAACAATGAGAACCGAGAAACCACATCATCAATAGAAATATCCGGAGTCGCTATTTCATTTGTCAAACCACTCAATACGTCACGATCACCTTGGATACCTGCATATAAATGTGTGCTGTCAATATCACACCATCTTATACGGTCGGAATGTTCCATTTCGCGAGGTATGGATTCTTCCCTTTGAAAATTAGACATATTAAAAGCAAAATATAATGGGGAATGATCGGAAAATTCTGTAGGGTCAAGAATACTAAAATCTGTTATATTTTTAAAATTCTCAAAGTGGGTTAACAAATAGTCAACTGTACTTTTACCGCGGATTGAGTGAAACGTACATTCACCCATTTTATCAAAATGTAATCTTCCATTTACAATCAGTAGCCCTGTACTACAACAGAGTTCTAGCACTCTGCGACCTTGCGTATCGATTATTCTATCTGAGTTAATGCGCGTGGGAATTTCCATGCTATTTACAGAAAAAAGGTCATTACTTATATATCTATCAAAATAAAAATAATCTAATTCATCTGATGTCCTACCATTAAAGTCTCCAGAAAGATAGATATCGCCTAATTCACAATACTTAATACAACCTAACTCTAAAAGTTCAAAAATATCAACATCATGTAAATTCAAAACATTTGACAAACATGGAGGTACATAAGTATGACATATATATGCATCAACATTAGAATCAAGTAATGTTCCAGAAATTTTTAACCAGATAATACCGGATTGTTGTTTTTCAATAACATGAATGTATTTCTTGTATATATTTTTAATATAAACTGTGAGTCCTCCACTATATCTACCTTTAGTGACATTTCTTGATTTATTACCACTTAAGTGTTCACTAATATACCCTTCAATATCTAAATTTGTTGTATCTTTATCAGATATCCATGTTTCATTCAAACAAATTACATCAAAATTATTAACATATTGTAAAAAATCAATATCAGATAGTTTTCTTTTTAAACCGTTAATGTTCCAGGAAACTATTTTCAAAGTTTGCCTTTGATCACATTCCTATGCAGAGGTGCTCTCTTCCATGTGCTCGGTATTCAACCTACTTGTTGTACCACTAGTGTTTCCACTTAAATGTGTAAAATAGTTTTTTCCCTCCATATATTCTGTGCCGTTTACCAGAAGTTTATCGTTAACCAATTTGACATTTTTGACACCTTTTTTCCTTAATTCTACCATAATAGGTATAAGCTTTTTACGTCTTTCTCTAACGGAATTAGGCCACTGAACTCCTACGCCAATCTTTCTACTTTTCATGTCGTCTGCATAATCATATGATGCTTTCCGGATATTTTCACGCTGATTATAATCATGGAATTTGACACATATAGGTCGTGGATTTGTAGACTTTTTGTCTTTTTTTCCAATACGACGTGCATAATCAAACTTAATATCAGTTACTTCCTCCTTTGTTTTCTTGAAGGTGTCTTCCAGGAAATCCTTTTTTACTAACTGTATGCAGTCCTCATCAATGTGTTCTGGGACTCCGTAAAAAAGTAAATTACATTGCATTTGTCTTATTTGGATATCTTCCATTACGGTATTCATTTTTACACTACTTTCTTTTATTTCAGCAGTTTCTGTATCCAATTTTCTATATTGATCATGAATTTGTTTCAAATTGTCTTTTGTTGACTTTATTTCCTGTTTCTGACTCTCAAACATTTCTGAAGAGAATTTGCATGATTCTTCTGTCTCGCCGACTCTTTTTTCTAAACTTTTAAATTTTTGTTCAAAATCCATAAATTTCATACTAATTTGTTTAACAGTTTTTTCCACCGCATCAATTTTATTCACCTTCTCTTTAATAAGTTTTATATCGTTTATTATTTGTTGATGATTGTTAATAATTTGTTGGGCCCACAAAGGGGCTTCAACTGACGCTACACTAACCGGAGCTACTGGAGACTGCATCAGGTGGGGTGGTGGGGAAACCGTATATTGACCGCTATGGTAAATGAACGGGTTTTGTAGCGAAGACGGTACAGCCATACCTCCAAATGTAGGGTCAAAAGTTAAACTATAATTTACCGAATAATCTGTATCTTTGAATTTAGTCCCACACCCGTTCACATCCGTTTTCGAATAATGAAAATTTGTATGTCCGCCATTTTGTTCATTTTCACCACATGGCGGAGAATTTGCTTTTCGTTTTTCTGTCAGTTTTCTTCGTTTTCTAACTCCATCTTTTGGACTTTTCTTTTTTGGAGTGAACATGCAGCCTCCTGCACACCAAACAACACCAACTAAAACGAATTAGTCCAGTATTTACATATTTTACACACGACTCGTTATCAGCGAGTAAAAATGGCGACCGCACCATTCAAGGGACGTAACTTCTTCTTTATTGAAAATATTCACTGCAGTCCTACAATTTACAGATTAAGCGCCAAAATGAAAATCTAACAAAGGAAGGTGATGAAAAGCATGTTTTTTTTATTAATGTAATTATGATTCAACAAATCTTTAAAAGCTGTTAATAATTTGATTTTTACACTTAAAATTATTGGAAAAACACAATTTATCTGTTTGTCTCTTTTTTAGATGCAATTAAAATTATGTTTGAAAATATTTGTCACATGATTTCGCGGCATGCGTTATCATGGTAGTGATTGTCATTTGCACATTTAAGTTAAAATATGTGTCTTTATTGTCTAATTTTGTAGAATAATTATCTTTTATTTTATGTTTTTGCAGGTTATGCCAAATGCTTGCTGCTAGATGTCATCAACATGCTAGCATAAGGATGATACCTGGTCGATATAGGACCGATATCTTTCTACTGTTGGCTGACATCGCACCGCCATTGTTTTGATGTAGGCCCGATGTGGGCAAGAAATATCGGGCCTATATCGTTAAGATGTCGGCCCGATATTGTTCTGCCGATGTCGGGCCAACATCATTCCTATTTGCAGCCGAGGTTAAAGCCGACATCGGGCCGTCATAGAAAACCATGTCGGTTTGATGTCGGGCCGATATAGAATGTTGGCTGGGTACTGACTGAGATTGGGCTAATGTATATATGGAATGAACAATTCGAAACTGACATTCCTTTTAACATGTTTAAACAACGGCTTTTCGATATATATCAATATACAATCTTGGTACTCCGATATAAATAACTAGTCGTTTAAAATATTAATGTATATTCAAACATAAATTCGAGTTAGAAAATTATTTGAGTGTCATAGCGGAAAATAAATATAGAATCGCAATGTCAAGATTTAGAGTTTCCGCACATGAGTTATTTATCGAAACCGGAAGATATCATAACATTCCTCGAGAACAAAGAATCTGCAAATCGTATTATATGCGACAACCGGAAACAGAATTTCATTACCTCCTCGCTTGTCCGCGTAATCAAGATTTAAGAATTAAATATCTAAAACCGTACTATCATCATTGGCCATCAATCCATATTAAATTTGAAAAGTTAATGTCCGTTACTTCTAAAAAGAATATCTGTAACATTGCTAAATACTTATATTTCGCAAATAAGAATTTTGTAAACAATACACTAGTATGTTATCAGTACATTATGTACAAAAATATTCTTTGTTTATTTGCACATACATGTATACCAGCATATTCAAGTGATATTCAAATATGTTGTTTTTTCCCCTAAAAACGTTGTTATCAGTAATCTTTGTTGTTCTGTCCTTGTTATGACATGTCATCAATATATTCCATGTGTACAACGGATAAACATTGATATTAACAGTTTTACCTTAAAATTAAGATATTTCGTTCTTCTGAAAAATCAGTATACTTTATATTAAAGATAAAATGCTTTTGCTTTATACTTTACGTAAGAATTAGAAATCTTTGAATTTCAGGAAAACATGTTAACCATTACTCTCACTGCGTATACCATTATAAACATTTTCTTTTCTCCATGTTGGCTATAAACATTGTATAATATGTTTAATGCTAAATAAAAGTTATATGTTGTGTTATATCAAATAATAATATTAAATTATAATACATAATTATAATACAAAATTACAAACATAAAGACCCGGCTAACAAATTTATACCCGATTTTTAAAATGTCCTGGAGTTCTTGTGATAACAGAACAGACAGAACAGACATTTTATTAGACTTATACATAAGTATATCATCTTAATACATAAACATCAATGTTAAACATGTCAAATATCTAGAACATATTACAAAAGTTTAATCAAATGCACTTTAACATATATTTACATATACTACATACATGTATAACAAAGACAGTAAGGTAATAAGTATACTACAGCGCATCAGGTCATATTATTTATAAATGAATTTCGAATAACAAATACCTCTTTCATATATTTGCACAAATTAACAATATCGTTTTTATTTGAAGAAGTAAGCAAATCATGAAATTTAAAAACTGATGGATTGACAAAATAAAAACGTCCTTATTTGAGAATAGCAATGACATATACAAATAAAGTGGAATTCATCTTCAATATCTCTTGTGTTACAACATAAGCATCCATATATAAAACACGTGCAGACGCACACTCATTATCAAACCAGTCGGCATTTTTTAAACAATTATCTACAACAAAAGCTGTTTTATTATTAAAAGTATATGCACGAGAAAATAACGGGTCAGCTACACTGCGTAAAGTATCAGTAAAATTATCTACCAAATTATTCACTGACGCTCTACTTGAACAATCAATGTTATGTATAATACTGTTGAAAACAGGTAAATTGGCAATAATACCCGAACGAAATTGATCACGAAGCGTATTGTCCCACTTATATTTAACCTCCGTATATTTCTCGTGCATTGATGACAAGTTATCACAACATAGTGAAAATTTTAACGGAGCATGGTCACTCCACTCATTGAAATCACATACTGTAAAATTTGTGATCGATGAAAAATATCGGTCACTAGTTAAAACGTAATCAATAACGGAACACCCGTTATGGGAATAAAATGTATGTTTACAGCTATCACCTATTCTACCATTTATAATACGTAGACCAGTAGATTTACATAAATCAAGCAATTTGATACCATGACTATTGTGTACATGATCTATTGAGGCCCTAACAGAAGTTTGATCAGGACAATAATCTGTGTCATCATACAAAGTATTAATATTATCGTGTACAATGAAATCACATTTATTTCCAACCCTGCTATTTAGGTCTCCTGAAATATAAACTTTCCCTAGCAAAGAAAAGTATGATATGTCATTTTCAAGTATTTCAAGAAGATCAATATTAAGAGTATTATAAACAGGCGAATCCACGCCCCATATATATGATGCACATAGAAATACATCTTGGTCAATATTAAAAAAGACATGATCCAACTTTAACCAAATTATAGAGTCATGGTGATTTCTAACAATTTGAACACCGTTTTCTAAACGGTTTTTAATATAAATAATTATTCCGCCGCTGGCCCGACGTGCGTTTCTATGTTGAAATTTTCTGTAAAAATTATAAGAATTATAGCCAGTAAGAGTAATATTGCTAGATGCTTTTGTCCAAGTTTCGTACAAAAAACAAATATCATGAGTGCTTAAAATATTTACAAAATCAATATTTTTTTTTTTACAATCAGTAAGGCCATGAACATTCCACGACAGGATAGAAACCTCACCGCCTTCGTGCCCCTATTCGCGCACCTGTTCGCCGTTGATGTAGAGGGTGTCGTAAGCTAAGTATGCCCTCTTACCTTGTCGCCTCGCCTCTTTCATCTTCGGGACAAGTTTACGCCTTTTTTGAATAACATCCTGTGGGAATTGTTCAAAGACACGAAATAATGTTCCTTCTAGCTCTTTCCATCGTTAACGTACCATTTCCCTGTCCTTAAAGTAAGTGAATTTGGCCACAACATTTCTAACTTTACCAGCCACCGGAGAACCAGGAGAGCGGTGCACTCGCTTGAATCGGATCGAATCGGTCAATTCTTGCGAAATATTAAATGCATCTCGGAGATGTTGGCGTAGTAATCTCTCTGTAACTTCCGGTGATTCGTTACCGTTAGTGTTGTTCTCCGGGATACCGACAAAAATCAAGTTATTCCTCATGGTCTGTGACTGTAGGTACGACACGTCATCACGTAAACCCTCCCTTTGCCTCTCTAGATCCTGTATTCGCTCCGTCATCTCTGCTACGTGTATGTCCGCCCCGTCAACCTTGTCCTCCAACCGCACTACCCGTTCATCAACCTTCTTCACCTTATCTTCAAGCGTCACCCACAGCTTCTTAATGTCATTCTCCATAACCCCTATCTTCTTCTCAATGGCATCCATAGTACTTAATTTCTTCTCCACATTCTCAAGACGGCTACTAACATTGTTCAAGAGATTCATCAAATCTCTATTTGTGGGTTCAGCGCCATTGAAACTTTCTGCCATAGTCCTTAAAACCACACTATTAATCGTATTATCCGTATTATCCGTATTTAAAAACACACTATCGTTAACATTATGCTCCCCATAAAGTACAGAATTAGTCGAATTTAACACTTCACTTAATGATATATCTTCACTATACGAGTTCCCTGACGGGCCTCCTTGTTTACATATTTTCCTACTACTTGTATTATTTTCATTGTCACTACTGTTTCTATCCTTTCTCTTCTTATTTTTTGATTTAGTCATTATATACTATTATATCCATATTCATGTTACATTTACACTCAATAATATTAAATTATCACTTGATAAATAGCTTTAAATCCAAAAATATTCAAATATTTTCTCTCAATTTTAAAGAACGACCATTCGCGCCTAGATCACGTAACTTTGATAACTCTGAAGATGGCCTAGAGTTCTTATGATAATTTTTGTTACTGTCAGTGTGTTTCTTGCGCTAAATCACGGCACGTTTTAGCGTTTTTATTATTTAATTAGATTGTAAATTATTATGAAATGTAGTACGATAAGAACTCCATCCTTGGTGTAACAGTTCCTCCCCAGTGATATTGAGCATAAATAATTTACGTGACTCTAATGATTTCAGTAACAAATCTATACAAAGTAAACTCGAATATGTACCTTGCGTGAGGGACGATGACGTTGCAAAAAGCGAATGATGACAAAACA
Source organism: Ruditapes philippinarum (assembly GCF_026571515.1). Lineage (NCBI taxonomy): Eukaryota > Metazoa > Mollusca > Bivalvia > Venerida > Veneridae > Ruditapes > Ruditapes philippinarum. Next base: position 75 of record NW_026862263.1, on the reverse strand, counting down.
AACTCAGAGATGGCCACAATGCTGCGACTCTAAGTTCAGAGGCATCGTCCCCACAAGTATAAATTGCAAAGGGAA
>NW_026862262.1:0-5088 GCF_026571515.1 Ruditapes philippinarum | reverse complement strand
TGTCTAAACGGTGCTACATGATTATTTTACAAATTCTGAAAAAGAACCATTTGCAGATTACAGCAATAGATAATCCGCCAAGGACGTTATCACTGGAGAAAGCTATCCAGTGGTTTCATTCAGCAATTGTTTATGCCTGATATAATGTAAAAAAGGGGCCATCTGAAGTATTTCCTGGAAAGTCGACATTAACATTTTTTTGTTCGATGTTAAACAAAAATAAACACAAGAAGAAGGAAATTACAGAGAACTGATTAAATAACTATATGATAAAATTTTTCAAATACTTCCGTTTCATTTGTAGGTGTTTTACTCATTAAATCAATGGTTGTGTAAGGAGTTTATAGTTCCAGTGCATTAGTTTCCCATGGTGCCGCTTTCTATCAAGCGCTAGTGTCAACAGCATTTGCAGTTTTCAGTGTGTGTTTGATTATCAGAGCAGAACGTACACAAAAGGAACACAATGGATGCATAATTGTACAAAATATTTAACTTTTTTCAAATTTCTACCAGTCCCAGGAAGCACAATGGTTTTGACATTGTCAATGAAATAAAAATATACAGCAAGTGGAGACTCCCCTGTTCGGTTTCATTTTAAAAAATAAAATTGAACGTATATTAAATATGATGATCTTACACAAAATCTTGTAACATGTGTGTGATTTAACGTTGTATATTTAACTTGGACAGTTCACCACCCTTTCAAGAACTTGCGTAATTATTTTAACTGTTACAAATATGTTTTATGAAAAGTAAATTAATTTTTTATCACCTTAAATTTGAAGACAAATGTGCAAGCAAAAATCTCTTTATATATAAGTATCAAACATTAAAAGTTATTCATAGGATTTGTTTGTGTTATTTCATGTTTTTAAAGACTGATTGTAATTAAATACTTTTGCCTTATCTCGGCTATCGATCAACCTAAAACGCTGCAGATCTGTTCATGGACAGTCGTGATCAATTCTTACGCCCTCTAGAAACGGCTAACTCTGAATCGGCATTTAGACATTGCAATTGCAAACCAGTCATTAGTAATTTCACCATAACTGATCAACTACTAGTTCCACATATTCTTTTTGCATCTGACACATAACCGTAAGACTTATGGGATTAATGTCCGAGATTAATTTTATCAAAGACATTTCGCATTGACCGAAAATCAAACCAGCTTCAACTAGATAAAATATGCTGTCCCTATTGTGCGAAACAGGCGGACATTTATTGAATAAAAACAAAATATACTCATATATATAGAGAGAGATTTGAATGAACGACAAATGCTAGAAAAAAGAACAACATTGTAAGATTGACTCCTTAAACGTTTTCAGTCTACAATTATAACTACTTATACCTACGTTCAGCAGAGTATCGTCGTTTCAGAGTGAAGATAAAACAAAGATAAAAAGAATACATTATAAATTCATGGTTTTACTAAGTGTACATTTGTCAGCTTATTGATTGTTCTTATCGAATACCCGCGCTAAACATAATACTTTAAATTTATATTAGGCTAAGCTTTCAAGACATAATTTAAAACAAAATGTTTTATATATTGTGTTTCTATCCTGAATGCCTAAAGATTTCAAATAGATACATAACATTTACTATCAATTTGAATATGGTTATCTTTTCAGATTAAAACAGAAGCGATTTTAGTGTAATGAATGCTTCAAATGTTCCTAGCCATTTGCTGCTTAACAGTTTATTTTGTAATAAATGCGTTACAGAAATAAATAACAAAGTTGAAATATTCGTCTGGATTAACATCATTCTATATTTTCATGTGTAACTCTTATTCACTTAAGTATGTATAAATTTTATTTAGACAAACAGTAATTAATATAGATATCTGAAGTTAAATAGGACGTATTAAAACTTCTTTCAAGATGTTGGGCAAGGTGTATGCTTGTAGAGTTTTATGGTTTTGTCTGTTACAAAGTCAATATTTCATGTATTTCATAATAGACGCCCAAGAAGCAAATTTGATAATTGTTTATAATCATGGACTTGAAACAAGATCGTGCTTTACATCTATAACAGATGTGAGTTATACACAGTGTTTAGGTTATTTTCGAAATAACACTACTTACATTAATGCAGTTGTATACAGAAGAAGATTTCATCTGTGTGATATGTATTCTGTGGCTGGAAAGTTTGCTTATAAACAGGAGCCTGGATCAATGCTTGCACATCGCCCTGTAGTTGGTAAGTTAAACAAAGTGTAAACTGTCAAAATAAGAAAGGGTAACAGAAATACTTTTATTACCCTATTAACCATGAATATTTAAATGTGCGCATCTAAATATTATAAGTACAAAAATCACTGGAAAAGGGTTGATCCTTAGAAGCAACAAAATAAAGTGAAAATACCATGATACATTGTTTTAATATGTGCCTAAGAATGAGTTTTGGAAAAATATAATAATTATAATGATGAAAATAATAAAAGTGATGAAGATAATGATGAAACTGATGATGTTTATGATGATGATAATGATGTTGATAAACCTTAAAATTAAGGTAAAACGCAATACTTTATGTACTTTCGAGTAGCATTTTGAAAACTGACATGTGGAAAGTAAACCATTTGTCAGATCTAATACTAAGATGTTCAGCGATTGTTTGTATACAGGACGCCAAATATGACCACGAAAGACCGTTTTATAACAAAACGTCGCTGCGTATCCTTGGAAACTTTAACAGGAACTATAACGCGACCGGCTAACAAATTATAATTCTTTAATTCAACAGTATTTGACGGAAATCGCTTGTTCCTGCAAAGTGATATATAATTTTTGGTTTTACGCCAACAAATTTAGAACAAAACTGTTATTTTTGTGTAAAATTTTAAGTACAGTTCTGCTATATTTTTGAATTTAAAGCGGCTTTTATAAACAATCTTAGATATATTTTTGTTCTTTAAACGTCTTTAAAAATGTATACTTTCAGTTAAAATGATACAAAATTATGTTGGTCTTTCACTCAATTGTTTCGACAGAAGGGATTTTATTTCCCTCGCCCCTTTTTGTAAGAGGCATGCTATCACAATGATTTTGTAATTTGTTAATCAGTTCAAAAGTCGCCCTGGTTAACGTTAAACGTTAACCAGGGCGACTTTTGAACTGATTAACAAATTACAAAATCATTGTGATAGCATGTCGAAAAAACGGCATCCACTCGACGACCACTACGACAACTATATAGATGTACAATAGTGTTGTGAATTCAATAACTAATTTTTAAATACATGTATGTTGTTAAAAATATGGTCATTTTCAAGTACAATAATGGACGGGAACAAATTTGATGCAATTAGTACTACTAATTTACCGTGATCCGTACACTTGATATATACGGGAACTTTCTTTTGAGAAGTCAGTATGTTACTTAAATACGTAATTTTTGTATATAACTAAAGTACGAAATTCATTATTCTGTCAAATATTGATTCTGTATATAAAACAAAGAATCGGGATGTACTTCGGGCGAAGGGGGGGGGCACGGTAGACCATCTAAAATATTTACAGGGAAGAACTGAATATAAGAGGAATTTTCATTTTCAATTGGTAATTTTTGAATTACAAACCAAAATCTGGGAATCTCAATTGTCAATCAAAAATAAGTTTTAAGAGATAAGTTCTTGCCATTCTAAAATAAAATTTCAAGTAAAGTTCTAGAATAAAATGTAAAGTCCTTTCCAATATAAAATAAACATTTAAATGATAGGTCTAAAATAAAATGTGTAGGATAGCTTTTTAATGTTCTAGTTAAATTCTCTGATATTTGAGTTTTTGTTTAAACATACTCCCACAAAACATTTTACCTGAGTTTAAATCTCATTACATTTTCTAGCAAAATGTGTGTTGTACATATGAACTTGCTATTTTACACAAGAACATACTTAGTTATAAATTGTATCAAAAGTAACGATATCAATAACGTTTACGTCTCTGTAAATTTACTCATAAAAATGAAAATTTCCGAAAACACACCTATCAGGTAACCTTAGTTTATGATGTTCAATACGCGTCCAATATATCATATGATCATTGATGTGTTCAATTGCTATAATGTTTAATATTTGTATAAACGTTTTGCATATTAATCAAGTATTTATAGTATAGTTGCCTACCGAATGCGTAGATGTTGGTGTTTAGTTATTAGAACTAAATTTTTAAACAATTATTTCTTTTTTTTGTCAAGCTCAAAATGACCTTTATTATAATAAGTTTTTGTAAAATCGAATTAATATTTCGTAATTACGAATAAATATTTCGTAAAAACGAATTATTGTTTCGTAAAAACGAATTAATATTTCGTAAGTACGAATGTAAGTTCGTAATAACGAAAAAATATTTCGTAAAAACGAATTCATGTTTCGTAATTACGAATAAATATTTCGTTATTACGGATTAATATTTCGTAATAACGAATTAATATTTTGTAATAACAAATTAATATTTCGTAATTACGAATTAAATTCCCGGGGAAAAAGTGTGGAAAATGTCACCCTAGTGGCTCTGTAAAAAAACGAATATGGTTGTCAACTTTGTGTACAGAAAATGATGAAAACAATTTAAATACAGTCAACGGAATCCTATCATAAATGCCGTCAACTTTTCACAGGACATTTTTAAGGTTACTCTTAAGTTCCAAATTGTCGTGTTCTACTTAAAAAGTGTATGTTTTATCTGCACTTTCGGAACAAAGTGACTATCTCTCACTTTTTGAAAGAGGATCGACAGAAGATGGTTTATATACAATGCAAACCCTCATAGGTTTAAACCTACTAACATGGTGCGATATGAAAAATGGTGGATGGACAGTTATACAACGTCGACTGGATGGGTCAGAAAATTTCTACAGAACATGGACAGATTATGTTTGTGGGTTCGGTTACAAATTAGGAGAGTACTGGCTTGGCCTTGAGAATATATATTGGCTTACTACTATAGACAGTTCTTTGAAAATTGAAATGGAAGCATTTGAAGACGTATGTCATCTACACATGCTGATGCCCAGTATCACACGTTCAGAGTTGACGACGAAGATTCAATTTTTACATTGCATGTTTAGTGGTTTCTC
>NW_026862261.1:0-5087 GCF_026571515.1 Ruditapes philippinarum | reverse complement strand
GAAGAACTAAAAATTCCCAAAAATTCCCGGGGGAAAAGTGAAAGCCAAGTAAGTACAATGTAAAAAATTTTCCTGGGATACACAAAAATTTAAACATTTTAAATTATATATCCCCTTTTTTCTTTTTTCTTTGGGGATTTTTTATGTTTTATTAAAACAACAAAAAGGGCTGGGTTTTATGTTTTTTAAATTTTTTACAAAAAAAAAAATATATACACTTATAGTTTTTTTTTGCAAATATAATATTTTTGCAGAATAAACATTTGGGAAAACCATAAAAGGCCCACGTTGATATTCTTATTAGAAAAAAAAAGAAAGTTTTCAGGGGGAAAAAGGATAAAGAAAATTTCCAGCCAAAGTTATTAGTCTGAAAAATTGCCTGAAAGGGGCCCCTTTAAATTTTTTTACATTTTTAATATTTTAAAAAAATTATACGAGCGGAAAAAAAAACGATCAAACCAAAATTTTCATTGAAAAAAAAAGATGCAAAGAAAAATTTTAAAAGAATTGAAATTAATTTTATTTTTTTTTTTAGGGATTTTTTTTGAAAATTTTCCTTTCAATTTTCATAGATTACTGGTGAAGAAAAATTTCCACTTTTAAAAAGCCCCGAATGCATTTCAGAAGTTTTTGAGGGGTTCTAGGGCTAGCTTTTGAAGAAAACCGAAAACAGGGGAAACGAAACCCAAAATTTAAGGGGAAGTGTTAAAAAGAGTTTACCTTCTTTTCTCAACCAACCCAAACTATCTTTCCCTTATTTCCTCCCAGACCATTCAAAGGAATGAGGGTATGACGCGGTGGTGACCCAATTTTTTTAATTTTAAAATAAAATTATAAAAAGCAAATACACACTTTTAATATTAATTTTTATTATATATATATTATAATATTTTCTTTCCCAAATTTGTAAATTTTTTTTGGGTTGTCTTTTTTTTTTTTTAATTTTGGAATGTTTAAAAATTTGCCCCCAGTAAAAAAATTGAAAAAAGAAAAATTTTCTTGACATTTTTTGGTACTTGAAACGAGTTTTTATGGATAGAACATTAGGGAAATCTTTTTAAACACATAAAAATTGGAATTTATTTTTAGCCCCCTAAAATTTTTTTTTAAAAAAAAAAAAACAACAAAAAAACACAAAACCACACACAAAAAACAAAAAAACAAACCCCCACAACAAGAAAAAAAAAAAACAAAAAAAAAAAAAAGTAAAAATTTAACAAAAACAAAAAAAAACTCGCAAAAGCAACATTAAAAAACCTTTAAACCCATATCTGAGTAGAAAAAATGTTTCGTTTTTTTAAAAGGAAAATTTATTTTTTTAATTCAAAAGGTTATTTTGTTTAAAAGGAACAAATCTGTCCCAAAATTGATAAAGGGGAAAAAATTTAAAATTTACAATAAAAAAAAAAAAACCAACATAGAAGCCCTTTTTTTCCAGGGATCGATCAAAAAATTAACCCCTTTGGATCGACCCAAAAATTAAACTCCATGGAAAGTTTCCGGGCTTGGGGGAAAAGGAAAACCAAAAAGAAAAGAGAAAAAAAAAAAGTTTTTTGGGCCCATTTTCCATCCCTTCCATGAGGGCGTTTTGTTTCCCCTATTAAAAAAGAAATTTGCGTCAAAAATTGATTTTAAAGGTAGAGTCTTAAATTCCTTTTTTTAATAGGGGCACAATTTTTCCTTTGTTTAATTTTATAAAAATCTTAAGGATTTTTAAAAAATAGAAGTATTATTAATAAATTTTAAATTAATAGTTTGGCCATTTTGGGAAAACAAACATATTTATTCGGAAAATTTTTGTCTTTCAGTTTTGAAAAACACACATACGTCTTTTTGTTTAGGGAGTAAAATGAACCCCATGGATTTAAAAACCTTTGAATGTTTTAAAATTCTCCCAAAATTTTACCTGCATTTTCCTTTTTAAAAAATGTTTAGTTTAAACAAAAAATCATGTTTAAATTTTTAAACCCCTTGTATTGTTAAAACATATCTTTTTAGCTGAAATAATGGGGGGTCACATTAGAACTTTGAAAAAAACATTCTCCACAAACATACTTACAGTGGGTGTTGACAATAATCAAAGGTAGTTTTTTAAATGTCCAATGAGTATGATTTTCAGAAGAAATTAAAAAATTAAAAATATTCTCAAAAATTTTTTTGACTCGTCTTTTCATACAGACTGAACCATTGATAAATTATAAGAAAATTTTTGTCATTGAATTCCCAAGGGTTTTTTTAAGTAATTTTTAACATACATAAACAGTATATTTCAGGTGGGAGCCCCATGGATTTGAAATAAAAATACACGATATCCGGTTTTTTTTTTATCGGGTAAAAAATGAAACATAATAGTGTGTAGTATTATTTGTTACATCTACTTAAACTGGGGTTTTACGTATTTCCCATGAACTATAGGGAAACTAACACTTTTCGAGGGTTAAAATTCACAAAACTACATTAAATAACATTATACTTAAAGGAAAAAGGATTGACTACTATTAGTTTTTTTTTAAAAAAATAAAATAAAAATTTTTTAAAGTTTTTATGAAATTTTTTTTAAAAGGGGGGAAAAACCCCCAAAAAAAACATTTTTTAATTAGCATAAAAATATCTGAAAAACCCATATTTTTTAAGAAAAAATTTTTTATTTTTACCTATTTTTGGGTTATTTTTTCAAATTTATTCGAGGGGATTTATCGTTAAATTTGGGAAAACAATACCAATGAATAGGCCCAGACGGGAACTTTTAAATGAAAATTTCAGCAAAAGCCCCAAAAAGCAAAAGAAATTTTATATATTTTGTAAGAAATGGGGGAATTTTATTGAAAGACGAAATTGACATTTAATTTTAACAAGGCGTTTCCCAAAATAAGGTTTTTTAAACCCTTTATTTTTATGGAAAATTTTTAAAAACATTAATTTATGATATTTATTGTATTTTTTATTTAAATTATGGAAATCAGATGCAACGTATGTTACTTTTTTTAATTAAAGTATGAAAAAAATGCGTAATATTCACTTTTTTCCTTTAAGAGATTTTCTAAAAATCGGCCATAGGACGCTAGGATATGACTTGACGTTACGTCTTTTTTGTTTTGTATGAAATTTCCCCGGGTAAACTTTTGGGGGTTAAAACCCCTTTAGATATAATTTTTTAAATAAACTTGGGGTTTCTTTTTACAAACCACCCCAAAGAAGAAAATTAAACGTTGAAAAGCTGCCAAAAACACTAGCTGTTTTCTTTTTTAAAAAATTTGTCCCACCCCAATTAAAATGGTTAAAAAAAGGCAGAAATTTTTAAAAAAAGGATTTTTTAATACATTTTTTTAATAATTTTTAATAAAAACCTCGCAGAAACCCCAACTACGAAAGTTTTGAATTTTTTTTTTTTAATTTCTTCCAAATTTTTGTGAAAAAATTCCCCAATGGCCAAACCGTTTTTTCGCAAATGTTGCACATTTTTCATTACCCCTCATGTAAAAAAATTTCAATCCCGAGTCTGCAATTCTCTTGTAATTTTGATGTGATTAATGCTTTTTTAGGGATCACTTTTAAATTTTCCCAAATTTTAAAATAGCCCACAAACTTCCCCTGAAAATTATTTCTCAGATTTAAAGTTTAAAATAAGGGCCAAAACTTTGTGGCGTTTTTAAATTGGGATTTGGAACTTGAAAAAAAATTTTAAGGGGTTTTCCCTTTGGGCTTTTTTTTTAAAAAAAATAAAAATTTAAATTATATAAAAGTAAAAAAACTGAGGAATGTCGAAATTTTTTTAGAAGGGACAGCGTAAATAATTTAAAATGTTTTTTTTAATAAATAGAAATTAAAAACTTTTAAACTGGTGGGAAAAATTTGAAATGTATTTAAAAAAAATTTAAATTTTTAAACTCGGGTTTTAGCCCCGGTAATCTACATCAGGTTATAGTCCCCCCAGCCTTTAAAGTTTCCCTATTTTTTTGTGTGTTGTTTTATATTTTATTTTATTTTTTTTTCATGTGAAAAAAATTTTTTTTTATGTTTAAATTTTTTGGGAAAATTTAATTTTTTTTTGGTTTCCTTTAAAATTTTAACCAAAAATTTGTGCTGAACCAATTTGAAAAAAATAAGTCTTGATGTGACAGCCAAAATTTAAAGGGTCAACAGTGCTTTCTCGGGGGTAGATAAAAATGTATTACTAAGGCCCTGGCAAATATAAAAGAGGGCTTTAGGTAAAAATGATAAATGCATTTTAAAGGTTTAAATAACAGGGACTTGTGAAAGGAAAAACACTGTTTTTTTTACGAACATTAAATTTAAAACATATTTAAAAATTTTAAAAAAAAAAAATTTAAAAAAACCAAAACCGGAAAGGGGGGATCACGGAAACATAATTTTTACACCTTTTTGTCAATTTCCAATTTAAAAATGGTTAAAAGTTTTCCCCAAAAAAAATTTTATGGCCCCTTAAATTTTTTTTAATTGAATTCCCTTTCTATAAAAACTTTTCATTAAAATTAAGAAAATGAAAATCTTTAAATGTTATTGGGGCCCGGTTAATTAAAAAGATTGGGAGGTATGCCAAATTTAAAACCCGGGGAAAAAGTCGTTTTAAGTTTTTCTGGATTAACTTTGGGGGTGTTGGGGAAAAAAATACCCGGGCGGTTTGGGAAATGTAAAGGACTATTTAATGATGCTGGGGGAATTTGGTTTTCCCAAACCCCTTTTTCACGAGCCCCAAAGGAAAAGTTTGATGTACTGAAATACGTATATTTTCAGACTTGAACATTAAAAAATGACCTGAAAACTAATCTGAACATTCAAGCCCCAAACGCCCAAATTTTTTGGCCCTTTTTTCCCTAATCTTTTGGATAAGGAAAATTCGAAAAACAGAAGGAAAACGGGAAATTTTGGTCCCAACCCACCCCCAAGAACTAAAAATTAAACAAAAAGGAATTTTAAAAATAGGATTTAAAACTATATTTTTCAAATACATCCCATAAAAGTCCACTTAAAGTATGTAAAATTTTTCAAAAAAACATAAACAGTACATTATTTTATAAACCCTTTTTGTTATGGTGTTGAAAAAACCCAAAGTAAAATTTTTTACC
>NW_026862260.1:0-27338 GCF_026571515.1 Ruditapes philippinarum | reverse complement strand
TATTAAAGGGTAGGCAGATAACTCAACAGGGTATGTAGAACATTGCACTTGTAATTTTTTATTTCAAATTTTTGTATACAGAATTAATTCAAAAAAGAATCATACCTAAACCTATCAATTATTTATTTCTTGTAATTTAATATTAAACTAAGGGTTAATATTTTATAATTTACCATACCTTTGGAAAAATTTAAACACAATGCTTTGTAAGCATTCATTTGTTTGTTGGTTTTATCTTTGTTTTCTATTACTATTTTTTGGAGGATTGAGGTTTTGTTTTGTGTTGTTTTTTTATGTATTTTTAATTTATTTATTTGAATGCATGAAACAGCTGACTTATCAATTAATTTTTATTTTGTTAATTGCTAATGAATAAAAACCAACTTCTTCATACAATTAATTGCAAACATTATACGCGTGCGTTATTTTTTTTTCTTTCTTATAGAAATATTGAGCGCCTGCGATTCCATTAGTTGTGCTTTTTTCGGACAAATAGCTTGTGGCTAATGTTTTGAAAGCCTTAATAATGTTACTGACTTTGAAGTATGAAACTTGTGTCAACGTGTATATTGTAATTTGTGTTACTTATTTATGCTTTTTCAATCTTTTCTGTAGAGTTTTCAAAATGTAACCTGCTGTTGTCCTATTTCTTAGTTGTACAGTTTATCATAGGAGGTATCTTGTGATTTTGAAACTTCAGCCTGTACAATTAATATTTTACACCGTGCGTATATAGTTAATATCAACCGTAATCATCTATTTTTTTATAAGTATTGTAGATAAGAAAGTGCTTCTGGCTACAAATTATGTCTACTCCTCCAGCATATGTTTTATAAAGTTGTAAATGAACTTGATCAACATTTTCAGATACAACGTGAACGTTGAACTTTAAAAGTTTAAGCTTTATAATATCTAAGAAACCAACAATTTCATATTTAATTTTGTACTTGTAAGGTTCTGAACAAATGTTCTTAATACAATGATATTTTTTGTCTTTTAAAAAATTATAAAGTCTAATAATAGGTATGATTAAAAAAAAAACGTAGTTGTATGAAATTAATTGTTACCTTTTGCACAAATAAACATTCAGTTGAAATTCATCACATTAACATTCGAAACATTCATCCTGTTTGTCATTGATTTAATTGTATTAAATTCAAGGTTGCCAATTAAAATTTTTAGCCCTTTTAGCATTACATTATTATTATTGTGGAATCATGACTTTATGCAAAGCATAATTTTATAAGTTTTTTAAAATGAAAAAAATAACATTCACTTGAAACAGGAAATTGTATCACTTTTGTAAAAATATTAACCTAATAAAAGTTTGATTGATTTACTTACAAATATTTTGTAAGAAAGAAAGTAGAAATAAAACATATTTTCATTTCATATTGATTTCTGAAACGAGTTAAATAAACTATTCTATTTCGTTTTTTTAAAATTTTACAAATCAGATCTACTCACGTCATTATTTCTTTCGCTTAAATATTTTTTTTATGTTAATTAACGAAGTGATGAAAGAATTAATGTAAATAGTCTTAAGTGATTACTTTAAACACTATGCATTATTGACTTCACCGCAAAAGAACAAAACAAACAAAAAAAAAAAAAAAAAAACACTTAGTATCTATTTCCATAACATGCTCATGTAGAATATTGATTTAAAAACATGGATATCCCCTCTTTCAAGATTTCATACGAAAAAAATGCAATTACCTCTCATGTTTACTTCTAAAACCCTTAAAAAGCAATACTCAATCTAAACACTGAAATATCCAAATATACATGTATTAAAAGGAACACGCAAATTAATTATAAACTTGAAAAAACATGCCCTATCTTCTGATTAAACTTTTCAATTTATTTAGAAATTATTGTGGTAAGTAAATTTACCATTTCTTCCCAATGGCGCTACCAAATAAAAAGGAAAACAAAAAAACTTTCGTTAAAAATGTTTTATATTGTAACTAATTATCTTTTTTCAGCATTTGTAAAAGCATTATCAATCATTTTAATTCAAAAAAAATTTTTGTTTATTGCCAAATAAAAGAAAATTTCCGAAGGGCAACTTTGTATCAGTGCGTTTTTAATTTTTGACCAAAAAATTAAAAATTAATATCATGTAAGGTTTAAACATCGACAATCGTAATTTAGAAAGAAATTTTTTTTGCTTTTATATAAAAGTCATAAATACAAAAACCCAAAAAAAAAAAAAAAACTTTAAAAGACTGACGATTTTTCATTAAAAAAAATTCTTTGGCCCCTAACCATAGAAGCAAGTACTTTACTTTGCATTATCTTAAAAGAATTTGGGCTATAAAGGAAAGATGAAATAAACCAATTTTTAATCTGAGGTATTAAGTATAAGACATAACAACGAATCGCGAAAGAATTATAAATACTTAGACTAAAACCGGTTTAAACCGAAAAGTGAAGACATGCGTATACCATTTTGTTTCATTTATTTTTGTTACTTTTTTTATAAGAGCCAAATTATTTTGTAACATAGAAAGGTTTTTGCTTAAACGTTTTTTGATGTATTAAATGTTTGTATATAGACGTTTACTAGTTGTTTTGTCAATTTAAATGAATATTATAAAAAAAAAATAATTATGTATTCTGAAAATTCGCCTTCAAATTTATCCGAAAATTAATATCTGATTTTGAATATAAGCAATTTTGGACTGTTTAAAAGTTACCGTCTCATTTGACACACAAAAAAGTGAAAGACATGCCTTAATTAAGGATCTCTTCAACTTTTTTATTTGTATTATATGGTTGGTTATCACCAACACAGTTTGGTCACTTTAAAATTGAAATACATAACGCTTTCAATATGTTCATAAACTGCGAGGAATCCAATATTATTATAAATAGTTACATATTGAATTTTTAAACTGTTATATAAAGTCAGTTTAAATAATAATTATGCAATATAATAAAAACAATTTTGAATATTTCCCTTTAAATATTCAATCGTTACTTTGCATGTTCCAAATATTACAAATAAGTCGAACATAGATGTAATAAAATATCAAAATAACGAAATATTAATTATATAGAGGGACCAGACCTACATATAGTAAAATTTACATAATAGTAAGATAAATTATATTTTTGGAAAAGATTTTAGAATATTTCTTGAAAATAATGGCGTGATTAGCATTTAATGTCTTCAATTGCCTATTCTTATATAGTTTTAAAAGACTGCCCTTAAGTACAAAAGGAATATTGAAATGATTTGAATCACGAATTCTAATAAATTTTATATTCTAGTATCAAATAAATAGATAGATTTTACCTAATAATTGGCTAAGTATACGAAACTTATAACCTACCTAGCGTTTTTGAAATTTGAATAATAATATGAATTTCAATAGAGCAAACACATTTTCTTTTTATTTTATGCTTAAATACAAGTTTAAATGAAATTTCCTCGATATCAACATGAATATGAAATATGTTTCCCCATTGGTAGCCCTTAATTTTAGGCGTATTTCTCATAAATTAATTATACATAAAGTCTTGAGCAAGAAAATAAGTCAGAAAATCAACGTTAAATAGTGGCTTATTCAAAAAATGAATGATCGTTTGTTTTAATAATTAAAACAAGCAGTTCTTGAAGAAGAAAAAAGTAACACAAAGCCGAGGTTTTTTTTACAATATTTTTCGCCGAATTTTATATTAGACTAGCCTCTTAAATGTAAGCGACAGTTGTGTATATGGGAAGGAAAAAATAAAACGTGTTTGATTTTTACGGATTTCAATTGGATTTTGTCAATTCTTCATACAGTCATAAGAAAGAAAACTTATTTAAGGATTGTTACAGACAATAAATAAATATTCAATATGACAGATGAGTAAACATTCTAGACGCAACTAGGAATTTGGAAAACATTGAATTTTTTGAAAGGCTATCTTACAAACGCAGGATTGTTTACCTATCTTTCGGGCTGGTCATTTTGTTTTTATTTAATTTTGTTCTGTTTGGACTCATGTTTATTATTTAAACTTACTTTTATACATTGTATTACAGATTATAGATTACTTAAATGTCATCAAGAGCAGTTTTTCAAGTGGAAGGTTGTGTATTTTTAGACTCTTAAATTGAAATGTGAGACGATGTTTGTATGTTTGATATACACATTGAATGAATCGAAGTTAAGTTGTTGTATTTTATTACGTTTGAAATTTGAAAAGTTATTTATCAATTTCAGCTTTGGTTTGCTCTTAACAGCCTTGACAATATCGAAAATTTAAGCAAAAATAAAAGTGTGGTACCACATGGTTAAATGTTAAAAGAGTAGTCTCTGAATTGAAAAGTCACTATGAAATTATCAAATATAATTTTCACGGATAAATCAATAATCCACTGAAAAGCATATAATAATAACAATTATTGGCTTCTTTAAGAACCATATCCTATATCGAGGAACATTTTATCAACCTTTTATTTTTATTAAATTTATTTAAACACGAAGTTCGTATTTTTGCTTTTGTTTTGTGAGATAATGTAAGTAAGGCTTTATAGCATGATAACTGAACAAGGGCTGTCAGACAAGATTAATCGATTAAATCACGTTTATTTGTTTTGACAGGAGCCGTATCATCATCCTAGCACATGAAAACTTCATTATTATCAGTACAAGTTCCAAAATTAGCTTTCGTTCAACTCGTCAGTCAGACCAAAGCGCTTTATACCCTTGCATCCAGGTAAGAAGACATAAATAAAACGTTCCTGGATTCTTCATGTGGAGGAAATATTCCACTTATTTAAAAAAAAGTTATAACGTAAACCTTTGATGATAATGATTAAATTCTGTAATTGTGTCCGTTTTGTTGAAAATGATTAATATATTACAACGGAAACTCTATTTTAAGTGATAAAGATTTCAATCGAAATGAAAGTGTTTAATATGCTCAATATATAAAAGGATACAATATCCTAAAAAGTAGGTATGAAATTATTGTTCTTATTGTACTTTTAAACATGATTTTAGGGAATTTAAAAAAAAATGATCTTTTTTAATAATAATATATTTTTATATTCATTTCCTCATAATTTTATAAAAAAAATCGCACTCTTTCGTGATTTCATACAGAAAATATAGCTGCATCATTTTTTAATAAACTTTTTTCTTTGTTATATCATTACATGTACCGGTTATATTCTTGTACTAAAGAAATAAATTATTTTTAAATTTAGGCTTGTTTTAAAGATATACTATGCTCATTTTTGAGCAAAATAGTTTATTCAAAGAAATTTGTCAAACCTATGACATTCTTGCTGAATATGTCTTATTTGAATAAAAAAAATGAATGAACTATGTATTAGAAGTCACGTTCTCTATTACAGGACAAGAAAGGTTGGTCTTTTCTTGAAAAAAAAAACTGCCAGTTTTTTTAATGATACTAAATATCTACACATATTGTATATTGTGACGACCTATAGTGTGTAGAGTTTATATTTTGACATATCAACTTTGTCTGAAGTCAAACCATGTTTATTTCATATTTACAAAGAGACTGTGTAGCAATTATCAATATTTTCTGATATCAAATTTGAGCATATTATATCTTTAAGTTTTAAATTAATTGTTGTTAAAGCAATATTTAATATATTAAAATAACTTATGTATAAATAAGTTGGCAATACTCCAATCCCTGTTATAACTTTATGACAAATATGTTTCTATTTTAAGATAAGAAAAATCGCTTATGCTACAACCATATCTTAAAATGACAGCACAAAAACAATGTAAAATGCATCATAGGCAATGATGAATTGTAGTGCAGTAAATAAGTTAATCTATATTAAGTATGGATTTCATCTGCACAGTGCGAGTATAAATTGCTAAAATCTCATCTTGACAACTAGATCTATTGTTTAATATATATTTTTGTATCTTTCAATGTTGCAATGTTAACGTCAGATTGAAATAATAATGCAATTGTCTAATCTTGTTGAAATCAGCTTTATTGGTCAAATATTTTGAATGTCAGTATAAACCACCTTGTCATAGATGATGTTCATCGCCTATACCTGTATTTAAGAACAAAATTGTACTTAAACATATTTCTGACAAGTCTGCGTCTAGCTCTACATAATAGTAACACTTGATGCAAAAATTTAATAGGACCAAAAGTTGGTTACATGGCAAATGTGTACTTTTTCAGAAACTGTAAATGGACACTCAAAGTACAAAGCTTTTAACAAATAGTAATGTTTGCATGTTTTGGGCTAAATGAACATTAAATGTGCTTCCTTTTAATTGCATTTGATTGATTAGTGTTATCAAATATAATGAACATGCATTCTACCACGCAATTAGAATAAAATGTCATTTCCTGTTTGAGGTAGTTCAATAAGACGGAAAGACTCATATTTCCCGATTGTACAATTCCAATTTTCAAATATTACCATGGTATTACCAGATTTTAAATCAAAACACTTCCTGTAAATAAACATAATATATTACCTGGTTTTTGTAACTTGGTTCATTTTCAATTCCATATGGATACATCATTTATGTGATTTCAAACATCAATTGCTTCAACTTGAATATAGGTATTGCACTTAAATCATGCTACTGAAAGAGTGATAGTATATAACCAAATGCTTATCAATATTCTGAATGAAGTTTAACATGCAGTGTTTTAATCTATGGAAAAAATATTGTGGAAAAGTACCAGACTATTTCTTGTTATTATAATTATATTTTCTAATTTAAACCCAAATGCATTATTGTAGTGGACTTTATTGTAAAACATATAATTCAATGAACAAGTTTCAGTAAGAAATGCATTATATAATGTATTATATGACGCGTTTTATATTTGGGTTGTTTTATGAGATATTGTTGTTGTTGGTGGTGGTGATGATAATATTTCTCGTTTGTTTGTTTGTTTGCTTGTCATTTTGTTATCTTGTTTTGTTGTTTTGTTGGGTTTTTTGTATTTTTTTGTGTTATTTGTAGTTTGTTTGTTTGTTGTTGTTGTTATATTTTTTGTTTTAATTCATTTCTTAGAATGGGCTTACTATAATAGATAAATATGATCATTACAAGTAATGATATATTTGTTTTTATTGTTGAACATATTTCGTTTTTGTTGCCATATTTTTGTCCTTGTTGATTTTTCTTTCTTCTTGTTTTCTTACTTTTTAAATGAAAATATTTATCTCATGAAATGGGATGATTGATATAATTTGAAATTAATATGTTGAGTACCTTTTCTGATATGTTAATTTTGATTTTGAGTGCAACCATCAGTCACATATTAATAAAAATATATTGATTTGTACATATTAAGTATCTTATCAGTCAAACGACCTTTAGATTACCGGCAAGTGAACAGACATGTATTAACAAATGTTTTTCGTAATTGCCAGAAAATTGTCAATTCTGTTGAAATGTACCTAGTATTTAAAATTGTAAAATCGTATTCATCAATGCTGTTTTATCTTGTACAACAAATATTGTTCTACTTCAATGAAGAAAATGAAGGAACGTTAAAGTTAATTATAGAATTAAGGAGAGTTTAATAGATTCAAGCAAGGAACAGGTGATGAAACAGGTAAACGATAAAATGTGTTAAGATTACTTTTAGCATAGTTTTATGTATCGACACCTTCATTTTATAACAAATATTTGCCAAACGCGTGTCGTTGTAAAATGCATTGTATTGTCAGAAATTGCAGTTAGAGATTGACCATTCAACAAATTGTTTTCTTCTTTTAAATTTAAATCGTAATTCTATATAAGAGTTATTATAGTTTTGTGCTTAAATGTTCATTCTTTATGGATCTTTATTAATTCACATGTAAACTGCTGTTCAAATGATTGACATTAATTTAGATACCTTAGGTGATATTGTTGTTTTTTTCTATTCTACCATTTATGTCAAAGAAACATTCAAATATTATATGCACTATTACCATTGAAATATGCTGTACTTTTCTGTTTGCTTTTTATAGATTGTCTTGAAATACATAAGAAATGACATATGCTGGTCTTAGAAAAAAAGCACATATTATTTGACAAATACAATGAGAAAGCATACAAGATTAAAATAAAAGCATCTTGATGTTTTTGTCAACAAGACAGCATAAATACATCAGATCATTAAGGCATATTTTGTTTCTGTTTCAGTTCCTCTATGCTTTATCGGCATATGTCTTGGACATTGTTATCACTTTTGGATTCGGAAATAAACTTTAGTTTCCCCGCCAGTAGCAAGAGATAACATTAAACCTTATCATATATTTTATGGTTTAATCTACCTATATGTTTAATCTGATAATAAAACACTTTTGGCATTCTCATTCATCTTATCGTCGAGTACAATCATGATATTATTCTAAAATAATATTTAAAATCAGTTTCAGATAATTTATAGAAATAAGTTTTTTAGACCGAATAAAGTCGTGTTGTATTGTTTTTAGGGTTGCATTTTAGCATACTTTCAATATGATTAGAAAGGTTAGGAATCTGTTACTATTACCCAGATAACAAGTGTTTTGCTTTTAATATTTTTGACGATTTATTTGTTATGTGTTGTGACATAAAATATAGCAAAGAGGTATTTATGAAATATTTTCAGGCGAAGGAAGTTTTCATCTATATTATGTTTTTGTGGGGCTTGTTTGTCTCGGATTTTAGTTAATGAATTCAGCTAGATATATGCAACGGATAGTTGCTCGTATTTTCTGCGTTCTTGTAGTTGATTAGTTCTATAGATGGATCGATTGGTCTGAATTGATAATACACCTAAACACGACTATTTTGTTCTAACCTGCGTTCTGTGTCAAATGTTTTAGATGGTATGTGACGTTGTTGTTTAGTTAACTAATTCCATATCATATGCTCATACTCTACTGTACAAGTCGTAAAACAACAACAGACTATATTCGATTTATTCTTGCACTGGTTACTTCCAATGTTTTGTGAATAAGAATAATTAAATGAACTTTATATGCTACCGCAAATTTCCCTATTTGTAATATCACAAAAACTGGAAGGAGTGACATTACTTTCTTTACAACGCATTTGATTGCTCATGTTTAAATTTTACATTTGCCCGTGTTTCATAGCAAGCTTACTGTTATCTATGTAAACACAAAACAAAATTAATTAGAAAAACGACAAAATCAATCCCGAAATAACACTCTTAAAAGCAAAATTGAAAATGTTGCAGGCTCGGATTGCCTGAACCTGTTCATATTGCAAGCAAGCTTCCTTCATGCCCCCAGCACCACGTTTAGTAGTATTCAACATACTATAATTTTTAATTTTGAAATATATGCAGTGCTCACACAGCGGTTATTATGGTACCTTCAATGTGACATGCTCGTGCCATTAAATGAAAGCAGCGCATGATCCCCAAGATAAATAGTGCCTAAAATTAGAATAAAAAAAGGATCGGCAAAACATAATAACTTTCAGTCTTAAAAGGAGGATAACAGGAAGTGATGTCATTTGTACTAGTGGCAAACTCTTTTATTTTTTCCGTGAAATGTTTTGTGTTGTAAGTGAAAAGTCAAATTTTGTTTTGATGATCGGTATATTTAGATATCTTTTGAATTACTTGTCTGGCCTGATGTTCAACAATAAGCATAATGAAGTTACACCTACTTTGATTACATGTTAGGATAGTATTAAACAATAACCTAATTATTCTCTTCAGTCTCTTCGTGTAAATTTATTTTTCTGATGCAAATAAACATAATATGCCATGAATTTCAAATAGAAACTTGTAAAATATTAGCATTTGGAGATTTATAAATGTACTTATCATGGTTTGACCGAGATTTTCATGGTTTGCTTTTTTGGGGGAGGGGTGTTGTTTTTGTTGCTGCTTCCAAAGCGATCATTCTTTTCAGGATTTTAATACTTCAAAAACAGCTGGTGTCCAATGCCGTGTGTCAGATATAAAAAGTTGTGCCACACTGAACTTTAGTGTTGTTATTATTTTCTTGTCTTTCGGGATTACTGATTCCAGCACATTAAGTGTTGAATATTGAATAACGCTTAAGCATAGATGGCATGAGTGATGTAGGAATTTTTCATTATCATCATGAACAGACATATTAAACCGAGTCTGCATTACGATGCATTTGGGTTGCTATTGATGTTTCTGAGGGATAACTCTTTTTCCGGATTTATGAATAATTTATTATCGTATCTGTGTTTACATGTTTTACAGCAACTTTATAGATTATGTTTTTGCTTGACAAAAAATGCCGTATAAACTTGGAGATTTAATACAATGCATCTTGTTTTAAAACATCTACTTTTATGTTTAAGGGTAGTTTCAACTTGTACAATATTCTTTCTACCACGACGCTTTAAAACTGAAGAATGATTATTAAGTATTATTAAGACAATTTCAAAACAAGATAAGAATTATGTCAACAACGTTATTTCTTAAAGTTAACGTAAATGTAATTGTTTCGTCGTATATTTATTATTTGGTTACCTTCATGCTTAAAGCTTACTAGATGGATAAGTAACATAAACTAAACAAAAGTCTTTTTGTGACTCGAATCAACAGCTGTTAGAAAAAAAAGTCAACGACTTTAACCACCCGGTCATGGAAGTTTTATAAAATGCAATAAAATCATGTTTTAAGAAGCATGTTTGACTGTTATCGTTTACCACTGTAAGTGTTTGCTTTTTGATATCATTAATGTTTTCTTTTTTAATACTAAATATCATTTGTATGACATTATTAACTGCTAATTGATATCACTAAGGAACCTTACTTACTCCATTATTCAAAAGATGATGACATATGTTGCTGGGTAATGTCATGGAATTACATAAATGTCATAAAGATATAGACAATCAGTAAATCAGTAAATAAGGTAAAAACAATTGTGCCTAACTATTTAATGTTACAATAATTGTAAACATGGCAGCTTGAATATATCAATTCATGTTATGCAGACATAGTCAGCCGCTGGTTTATTATTATTGCTACTTTTTTGTCTGCATTGACATTATTATCACTTTTCGAAAAGTTGCTCTGCCAGTTGTCTGATTATATTGGTCTTTGTCAATTGTGTTTTCATGTTTTATCTTATAATGAAACGCGTCTGGCATTTTAAGTTTCACTTTAATCGAAGTATACGGAAAATTTCCAATTTAATTTATAATGAATTAGAAAACACTCAGTTCTAAGCGTTCTAGGGAAAAAAAATTGCCAGGCAAATAATGTTTGTGTATAGTATATCTTTTTTTACCTCAATTGCTACATAATTCGAAATTATAATTTATTACAAACAGTGTATGAGTTTTTTTCTAAATATATAAGTTTTGCGAAAGTTAAAAAAATGCACATGACTAGATGTATAAATGTATTAAACATTGTAATTCAGCGTTAATATTTTCATGATTTAAATTTAGGTCAGTGGCGGAAAGGTTGTAGTTTTGTTAATATAAAAGATTAATTTTAATACATTATGTAGATCGTAAATGATATAAATATTTTAGGACTGAAAGCTAGAACATATGCTGATTATCATCTGTGTAATTATATTTCAGATAGTAAATTTAAAATGAATTATTTATGTTTTCTTTTGAAAGAATTAGGTTAGAGAGTTAGGAATAATGTGTATTTTTCGGTAATATGGTAGACATTTGAACTAGTTGGGTTTTACGTGAATTATGTTATTGTAAATACCCTCTGAGGGAAGAACATAAAACATCAGCCTATTGCATATAATAATGTAATCTACATCTAATGGCGTAATCATTACAAACATGACAGCTCAAATATTCAGACATAGTTTTTTCTCTTTTTTATGCTTTGATGCTATGTTTACCGATGTTTTTTTTTCTTTAGTAGTATGTTTACCGATATATGTTATAACTGATAATATTAACACTTTAGATCTAGCAAAACAACTGTATGTTTCCTTGCCAATTGTAAGATTACTTTTGATATAATCAGATATTGTATGGCTTAATCTTTTTTATATTCGAGCGTTTCAAGCAGCCAATTTTCTCCATTTTAGCATAAGTTTTACAAGTTTTACATAATCTTTTACAATAAGTATGAAAAGCAAACAAAATAATCGATTGATGAACAAATGAGCCGCGTCACGACAAAACCAACATAATGGGTTTGCGACCAGCATGGATCCAGATCAGCTGCGAATCCGCGCAGTGATCAGGATCCATGCTGTTCGCTATCAGTTACTCTACTTGTAAAAGGGTTGGTAAGTGAACAGCATGGATCCTGATCAGACTGCGCGAATGCGCAGGCTGGTCCGGATCCATGCTGGTCGCAAACCCACTATGTTGGTTTTGTCGTGACGCAGCTCAAATATCATTAATTACAAACACTTTTATTAGAAAATGATAAATTTGTTTTTTTTTTAGTATCAACTGAAAATACACCTTTGCGTTTTGAAATAACCTCGAACTGTTATTTCATCATTAGTAAAATTCTGTTTATTGTTATATTTTCAAACTTGTATGCGTTTAGTTAGTCTAAGATATCAATAATTCAAATTCTTATTTTGTAAAATGATTTTTGCGTTCAAGAGGCGTGCTTTCAATAAAAAAATGTTATTGTTTACCACTGTTATTCCACGTTGATTATTTTTGTCAATGTTTTCTTTCTTTATACTTATTATGTGTATAATATTATTATCCCCTCTTTGATATCGCAAATGAAGACAAATATGTTAACCACTTACAAAAATTTTCTAGAGAGCATGTAATGTATCACTGGTTAATGTCATAGACAAACATAATTGTTATGATGATATAGACGATCAGTGAATAAAATAAAGAAAATTGTGTCTACTTATTTAATGCTACAATAATTGTAAACATGACAGCTTGAATATATCAAATATGCTATGCTGGCATAGTTACCACTGGTTTATAATTATTGCTACTTTTAACATGGATATGATTTTGTCATTATTGTCACTTTCTGAAATAAAGTAAGAAGTAAGATAATTTTGAACTTTATCAAAGATTAAATAGTTCATTTTTTCTATTTTATCCGATAACAAATGCTTTTGGCATTTAAGGTTTCAACTTTAAAGTGATATAATAGCCATCCAAGGGTATATATTGAATAAACATGTGAAAGTCGAAATAAATACACAAATGCCAGAATTTCTTTCACTTTTATAATTTACTTTGTAAAAAATAAATATTTCTCAAGTGGCCGAAAAAGTTCCGTAAATACTCATTGGAATTTACATGTAACGTTCAATAAAAATGGAGCAGCCTTTTTATTTTTTATTTTAGGCGGACTTATATTAGTATTTTAAAATTCAAATATCAACAATTGGTTGATCACCATTAAAAAGTCAATCTTTTTAAAATAATATACATGCATATTCAATTCAGTTCAATTTGAGCAATGAGCATATTGTCGTGTTAATTTAAGCATCAGAACTATTAATGAAAAAAAATTAAATTCAGTTTTTAACCTTTCATGATACTGACGGACATAAATAAGCACATAATAAACCTGTAGAAATATACTTTACGAAACACAATGATAGTTTGTATTCAACATTTAGATTTTTTCTAAATAAAATGAAGTTTACTTATTGTAAAATGTAAATATAGTTCATGTATATGAACAGTCCAATATCTTGAAAAGTAAAATATTTAATAGTTAACGGCCAATAGCTACTGGAATGCTAATGATTATTTCTTCAACACTATTATCTTTTTTTTGTGTCTTAAATTAGGAGATTTGTGGTTTCTATGGACATAATTAGGTTAGAAAGAATGATGTATATTTCTCGGTAATATCATACAACTTTGTACTTGACAATTTCATGAATGGACTAAAATTAAAGATGCTTTGAAAGTAAAGCTTAAAGGGACTCCACTGAGGTTTTTTGACATGATGGGACGGAAAATATTTTTTTCCAGAAAAATGTACCATTTGATGTAGGCTTAGACCACTAATCTTTGTGCAAAATTTCAAATTATTCACGCACTTCGTAGTTTCAGAATAATTTTTCAAATTATAAAAAAATGACCTAAAATGAAAAGCGTTTAAACGCTTTTCACTCAAATCGGGCAAGGAAACGCATAAAAATACGATTTTAAAGTATATTTCTTAACTATCTTTGCATATAATACTATTTAAAGTGCCCCAGCTCATTTATTTAAGAAATTCAAATGTTATGTTTTTAGACTTTTAAACCTCAATGGAGTCCCTTTAAAGTGCCCCAGCTCATTTATGTAAGAAACTCAAATGTTATGTTTTTAGGCTTTTAAACCTCAGTGGAGTCCCTTTAAACTTATGCGTATAACATATTATAATGTAATCATTCTAAACATAACAACCTAGATGTAGCAACCAATTCATTCAGGCATTGTTTTTTGCTTCTCTTGTTTTTACTTTGATGGTATGTTTACCGATATTTTCTATTGATATTATTATCACTTTAGATGCAGAAAAGAACAGTTAATGTGTGTTTGCCTTCAAGGAGTAAGATAACATAGAACATAATCAGATATTTTATAGCTCAATCCTCTATGTTTTGTGTGATCAAGCAGCCGATTCTCTCTTAAATTAGAGCATAAGTTTTACGATCTTAAAATAAGTCTGAAAATCAAATTGAAGATAGAGCACATCGTTATTAAAAAAACGGAGTTATATTTCTTGGAACACTTAATGCAATATGTCGAAGACTTTAACAAACTCATATGACTATGATCATTAATTACATTAATTCCCATAAATCTTTTTTTGTGAACACTGTAAAATAATATTCCCAAATGAAGAAAGTAAATCAAGGTATAAAGAATATATCACAATTTTTATTGAATTATGGTCATCTTGATGAGTCTTCCTTAAAAAAATGCTTAAACATTTTTTATATTTATGATATTATAAACAGCTGTAGATTTTCTGAAATGACATAAAGAAAAGCAGTACGTTCTTTACGTTTTGTTAATATTTATCACTTGTATGTAGTGAAAAGAGGGGTACATGTACAATGTTCATAAGTAAAATTTTATTTTTCGGTTTGTTTTACTTGTTGGTTACCCTTTTGGTTATTGATAAAATATATATTTACACCTGTAACCCCACAATTAGCACAGTGGTGCAATATTTTGTTATATTTGTATAACCATGATACATAAATTGAATCTTGTCTGTGAAATGACGACAATATATATTATAGTGTTCACTTTTTTTACTTGTTTACTCATATTTTACCAAATGATAGCTATGATACTTTTAGATTTACAGAGAAAATATTCAGTCACTGTCAGTATTAAGAAAGCATTAAGCATAATCTGATATTTCATTTCATTGGACGTTGTTAACATGTTTTATTATTCACTGTAATATTGAGAATAATAAACAAGCAAGTTTTAGAATGATAAAATACAAGTTCCTGTCTTTAATGAATGATATCGTGTCTTTTTGTTTTTTTATTTCATTGATATGTTAAATAGTGTTGCAAATCGATTAAGGGAATTATTGATTGTTTGAAAGACGCAATGCTAAATACTGTTTGCGCGATGTTTTTTTTTTTAAATAATTGTTTTACGTAGATGGGTAAGTTACTTTTGTTTTTGTTTGTTTTTGTTTTGTATTTTTATTAGCTTAAAAAATTATTGTGCATTTATTGTTGTTATTGCAATATATTCATAATTGATAGAAGTAATAATGTTTCCTGGTCCTCATGGATCATTTATTTCAATGCCTTGAGGAAGATAAAATGCCGGATATAGCCAGATCTATGACCGTAAGAGATGTGGTATCTTTTATTATCTCTAATATTACAAAATACACGTGTTTGTGCATTCATGTCCCGTGACTCTGTCTGATGAAATTAAATGTTACACGTCCAAGAAAAAACAGGATTTAATATTTTCCTGCACTCACATAAAACATAAATATTGATATGATATTTGATTGTATATTAATCTAGATTAATATTCTGTACATATACGCATTATTATGTTAGTGAACGACAGTTATTTTTAGAATCAAACACTAAATATTAATTTCAGAAAGCATGTTCCATGAAATATTGATAGGTTAAATAATATAGATATAAGAGAATATGAAAACATTTTGCAATTATAGGTATGTTCAATTTGTTTATATTTCGCCTACATTGTTTGCATGCACATGAAGAGGGAACAAGAAACATCTTAGATTAAAACCAGATTGTTGATCGCTTGCTGCAACATTAATCATGAGAAATGCTAATCTCAAAAAATGATAATGAGACACAATATAGCCTGGTTTAATGCACGATTTCGAGGTTTAATGTCGGATTAATGCTACAAACTATTTATTTGAGTTTTCTGTCGTTATGTATAATTTTATAAAGGTTGTACTGTTTGCTATGTGTTAATTTATCTTTTATATTGTTACCTGCTTTCTTGTTTATGAAAGAAAGTGTTCCATTTCATTTGAATTGTTCACATTTTATGCTAATTATTAAAGCAGAAAACAATAAATAAAATGCAGCGGTGGACATTTAGGTTACTTAAAAGTGTCTGCTCTCAAGCTCAGGTTCCAGAATGAATGGGGTTACGACCACGTGTCCTCTTATGACAACATGACTCAAAGAAACAAACGCGTTGGTAGTTTCTCTAGTTTGTTCTTAAAACTGCAACTGCAATTAGTAATGTTTCAATTATCTACGCTTTTAATTATCAGATAAATAGTAATGTATGTACCGCTGTGGGTTCGAATCCCGACAGGGACTTTGGATTCTTTCATGTAAGGATGCTATCCAGCTAGCTTACGGAACGTCGGTGGTTCTACTCAGGTGCCCGTTCGTGCCTGAAATAATGCACGGAAGGGCACCTGAGGTATTCCCCCACCAGTAAAGCTGGAACGTCGCGATATGACCTATACTGTGTCGATGTGACGTAAAACCCAAAACAAACAAAAATATGTATGGCAGAGGTTCTTTTTCCCTATTACGATTCGAATGAAAATATGTTCTTGTCATGAATCCATTTGTTTGTACCAACATTCTAAAGAAATCATTCACACAAACATTGTTACATTTCAGAAATTATATTTCTATGAATCTATATGAATTATAGTGCGTTTAGCCTTTAGAAATACCTTTTGTTTAAGAAATTAGCCAATGTAGTTTTATATATTCATACAATATTCGACTATATTCATATTGCAATACTTATTAGGTAAAAGTAACAATAAATGGTTCTATCAAGCACTATAGCTTAGGTCAATAGTTTAATTTTATCCTTTTTACCAATATATGTCTAATTGATCACGATCGACTTGAATCAGTACTGCAATAGAAAATAAATTATCCTTCAAAAACTATTTATCTGTTTTTCGGGATATGTGTACCATTTGACGCAGGTCTGGAAATATAACAGGTGTTAATAATTTCAGAACATTCAATAATTCTGTATTTTTCTAGAACAATTACAACTGCTGAGCAAAATTTAAACAAAATGAAAAGCGTTTATTCATTAACGCTTTCATCTCAAATCAGGCTGGAAATCTCTTAAATGATAGATGTTAAATTTAACTCTGAGCATATTTCTTAATTATCTTGCTTATTGTATTTCTGATTAAGTGTCCTAGTTGATCTCGGTAAAATGTTTTGTTGGTTTTTGTGTTACTCATGTTATTAATCAATATCAAAATATTACTATTATAAAGAATATGAAATAAATCTCTGTAATGCTGCTAGCAGGAAATGCATTTATCTTCATTAGTGTATTAAATGAATAAGATTAAAACATCTAAGAAACAGGAAAACAGAAATTTTGAGAAGTAAAATCCCAAAAGGTGCTCAATACACATTTGCTTTATTATAAAACAGACATATGTTGTAACTATAAACATTGAAAATAATCTTATATCTTTTTTTAACTTTGCATGATTACATTTCGTGCTTACTTCTTGAAGCAGATTTACATCGTTAGATCGACATAGTTGGACAGAATGAAATTCCTTGTTCATCGAAAAGTATCTATAAATATTAGGCTGAAGGATCAGAAATTCTGAATTGGAGACCTGAGATTTTATAATGCCGATGTTCTCCAAATTATTCACTCCATAACAGTACATAACCTTAAATTCGAAAAGCAATTATTCCAAATGTTCTTGGAAATCATGTTGTTTTTAATAGTATGTTTGTTTCATGTGCAGAATTAAAAGTCTTGAAGTACTTTTATGAAAGTTATTATAATTATATTAGTCTGTAACGTTTTCTTATACTGAAACCATTATGGATATAAATAGAGTTTGGAGGTTGTGTGATAACCATGATTGATAAATATTCGATTTTACAATCTTATTTTAATGACCGTATGTCATCCATGATATAGCAATACTTCATAATAAATAACTTTTCTAGGGCTTTCTAACTTTTATTTGGCACATACATGTAATAGATTCAAAGTAGAAAATACTTCCAATATGATTGATAAGGATTTTATTGCCGTATCCTATCAATACAAACGGCAAACGACAAAGCAAGAAAAATATACAATCAACTAAAGGGTCTTTATCCAGTCAATTTATAGGGAAAGAGTAAAATGTATAAATGATTTACATATGTCGGTCCAAACACCAGGTGAGGTGAGTTTCTTTATATAACGGATAAATAAAGTAAATGTTTATACTGTGTAGACAATGACAATTGTTCAAAGTTAAGTGGCTGAAATAACTAACTCTTGAACAGACACACTACAAACCGTGTCTGCGATTGTCATGCATTTCGTAATCTTGTTCGCAAGAGACCTCCCCTTTTCTGTATATCTTTATTGTAAAATTAATTGATCTTTTTACATAAAAGTAAATAGAAAATCTCAATGCAGTCCCATTTAATGTTTCTAAAATGTTACATGTTTATTTCACGATATTGTCAATAATTTTCCTCTTTTCCTACGTATAAATCGATTCATTTCCTTTTCCTATGCATTTTCATTACTAATATTATAAAGTTGGGTATAGTATAAAGTTTTGATAAGATAAAGTCAAAATATTTAGTCTGACACAACTCAATATTCTTGCAGCAAGATTTGTTTTGAACAGCGTCTGATATGTTTGCCTACATATGCAAAGGATATTGTCATTAACTTTAGAATCCAGGTCTTCAACTTGACTAGATACAATCAAGGTTTAAATATATTTTGACTGTTAATGAGCCAGAATGAAAAAGTGTGTATCATAATGTCATCAGGAAAACTGTGTTTTGTTATATCTGTTTTAAATAAGTAGACGTTGTAAGTTTTATCGAGTACTTTTATTTGTTGCAAAAAAACAACAGTTGAATCTTGTATAAACTGTTTTTTCAAAGGGATAAAAGGAAGATTAATATCAACAGGTATGTAAAACATTGCACTTGTACATTTTTTTATTTCAAATTTGTAGACAAAATAAATTCTAAAAACATACCAGAAACCTATCAATAATTTAATTTCTTTTATTTAATATTGAACTAAGGCGTTAATATTTTTTTTAATTTATCATATATTTGAAAAAAGTAACACACTATGTATGCGTGCGCGAACGTAAGTGTATGTGGGGGCGTCCATGTGTGCGTGTATATTCATGCTTTACTTGCATTTTATAATTTAACGGGTATTATTATAAATAGTTAATAACATGAAAGTCATTGGAAGGCTTTTTATTTGTTTTCATTAATCAGATAGTATCTTAATAATTTACTCAATACCTTCTGTTGGACTAAATGGACAGTTACTTCAGTTAAATATCTACTCACAATTTAAAATATATATTTCTACATACATCTGGTTAAGGTTTTCATTGAAAAAAAAAAGAAATTGATATAAGAATGCAATATGTAAAGAAGAGATACTTTGTAGTGCGTTTAATTTGTTGTTTTCTCTTTTTGTGTTCCTTTGTTACTTTTTTGGAGGGTGTGAGTTAGGTTTTATTTTGTTTCTATAATGTTTAATAACGTATGTGTTTGGATGCATGCACCAGCTGACTTATTATTTATTTGTTATTTCTGTTAATTGTTAATGATGAAATAACCAATTTTTAATACAATAATTGCAACATTATGAGTGCAGTATTTTTCCTTTCTTATAGCAACATTTCAAAATAGTACAATTGTGTACAACTCGAGCTCTGCATTCCATTTTGTGCTTTTTGTCAACAAAAAGTTTGTATCTTATTTTGAAAGCTTCATATGTATTGACTTTGAGATAAACTTCTGTGCCTCTTGTATATTGGTATATTGTAATTTTGTAACTTAGTGATGCTTTTTTCATTCACTAATTCATCGGAAACGGATACTTTTCTGTAACGTTAGCAAAATTAACCTGTCGTTGTTGCTCTATTTTTAGTTGCAGTTTATCACAGGAGGTATCTTGTTATTTGAACTTCAGCTTGTACCTAGTTTTTCACGTGCTTATAGAGTTATATCAAACAATCATCCAATTTTATGAGTGTTGTGAGATAAGAAATTCTTTTGGCATTCAACATTCTGTTTTTCTCTTCCAACATATGTTTTCTTAAGCTGTAAATGAACTTGATCAACATTTTCAGATACGAAGGAGTGAACGTTGAACTTTTAAAGTGAATTTAGATGCTTATAAATATACCGACAATTTCATATTTAATTTAGTACTTGCAACGTTTCTGAACGATGATACAAAACGATGATCAAAAAACAAGGCCTGCTATTTAATATTGTTTATATTTATACAGATGTTTGTTTGTCTTTTTCGAAAATTATACAGTCGTAAGAATATGTAAACTATATATAAGATACGTCTTAAAGTATATATTGTTATTTACACGTACAATAGTACTCTAGCAAAAATAAATATTCGATGAAAATTCTTCACAGTAACATCTAAAAGACGGGTTTTTTGCATTCAATGAAATTATTGAAGAAAAACAGCAAAGATAAGTTTCATCATCTGCTTGAAAAGTTAATGTACACTTATGTTAACGATCAGCTTATTTGAAGTACTTATACGTATATTATTACTATGTAGCAGAACTTTATGATAAACACAGGTTGATAAAGTATGTTAATCTTTAGTAATTATAAATAATGACATGTACTTGAAACAGGTAATTGGATATTTCTTTCATTTGTAAGAATTAAACATTTACACAAGTGAAGTACTCTTTAAAATCAGCATGAAATAATATCCAGCCAGAAAATTAACATACTGTAAAGTAGAAAAATATCATGAAAATGATAAACATGAAATATTAAGTACAATCATAAATATAATAAGATAATAAATGAACAAACTTTCGAGGAGTAAATATTACAAGTACAATACTTAGCTTCACTAACGTCTTGTTTATGAAAGGCCAAATACCGATAACGATATCCTTCTTAATGTATGGTGTCCTTTTGTCCGAAAGGATACTCATATAGATGAACAATTTGAAAGTGTTTCTCCTGAAATATAAAGTTTTTATTTTATATAATATTTGGATTGTTATAATAAATACATGTATAATTTGCCAAATACTTCCATGTAATTAATTTCGACAGGCGTCCTGGACTTAGTATAAATTGTCTTCTCCAATTTGCAAGGCATTTTGATTTCAGATTATTTATAATTATTTACTTTCACTAGAATATTTAAAATTCAAATTGCAGTTTAATATGTATAACACTATTTATCACGTTCATAAAACAATTAAGTTGAACGATTTATAATTATAGAATTTTAACATCTGGTCTTGACAAAATCTGTTCATTTACTATGTTTTCTTTTGTACGACGTCTTCGTTTTGTTTATTTTCACTTGCAAATTTCATAGTTCAAATGAATTTTTTTTTAAGTTTCTTTCTTAAATTTTATTGTAGCTTTAAATTTAAACTGTTTAATAAAAAAAACTTGTTGTGCAAATGAATTAAAGATTATTTATATCATTCAGAGGAATCTTATGACAATACTTATTGTGTAAAATGTGTACTTTAATTTGTGGTGGATAATTTTGGAGGATTGAATTCTAAACCACGTTCAATTGTTACAAAGATTTTGGCGTAATTATCACAAACAGGATCGATTTGATGCATTATACTAGTGCAAAAAGCTATTAAGTGTAAATGCAAATGTATTAAGTAAATCTGACTAAACATATACAAAATATATTTTAGTAAGTGACGGATATATAGAGAAAAACATTAAAACAAAACTTTAGAATTAATTCCATTTGGTGATAAAGTATTCAAGTGATATACCAAGAAAGTATCTTTGAAAGTCCTTGCCAAGGATATATGTTACCTTATCACTAGGCATAAAAGAGAATTCCTCGATAGTATTTCCTTAGGTATGTAAATGTTCAAAAACATTTGTTGTCGTTTCAGGATAATGCTTTACACTTTATTTTTATTTCATATTGATTTCTGAAACGAGTTCAAAAGAACTACTCTATTTCATTCTTTAAAAATTAGATCTACTTGCCTCTTGTAATATTTTTCGCTGAAATAGATTGTTTGATTTTAATAAACGAGTGATGTTAAGAATGAATGAAACATTTTTCGGCAGGTGACGATTATTGGTACCTTTATATTTCAACAAAACAAAAACCCTGCACTTAAAGCTGACCATAGCTGTATCGTATAGTAAATAATCATTAATTCAACGCCTCATCACCCGTCTTTAATGTTGGCTTTTTATTTTGATATTCGATGACATAATGTATTTCATTGTTAAAATGCACTTCTTGGTCAATATATTTTTGTAGAATTATGCACCATTTGAGTTCAAATTCACAGTTAGCCGATAGCCCTAAGTGATTAACTTTAACACTATGCATTATTGTATTTCATCCAAGAAACTTTGTATATATTTCAATTCTTACATGCTCATAGAGAGTAAAATGTTAAAAAATATGTTGAACCTCATTAAACCGATAAGTAGTTTTCCTGTCGTCTATTGGCCTATTGACGTCACACTTGTTAGAATTCATTCTTCTGCCGTGCATATATCGTGTAATAAAGCACTTATTTGCATTGTCTGTTAAAAGGGGGTAATATTATTATGCATGTTAAGGAAAAATAATATCTGCTTCTTGGTTATCGTCTAAATCATGTTTTCTGATACTCTTTTATTCCTCGATAAAACATATTTTCTTTATCGTTAAAAATATAACGTGTTGTCGTTTTCTATTCTTAGCCCCCGTTTTACATATAAAACTTGCACTTCGAACTGAAGTCTGTTGTTTTACATATCAGACCATTTTATGTTCTGTGTTGAGAGATAAGAAAGGCTTCAAGCACTCGATCTTTCCTCTTCTCTTTAACGAATGTATGTTTTATTTAGCTGAAAATAACCTTGTAAATCATTTTGTTAAAAGGTATAATAACTGAATATTCTTTCAAGATTTAACACCGTTGAAAGGACAATTATGTTTTTCCTCAAAAGCCTTTTTATTTTAGGTTTCCTGTTATACGAGTAGTTTCCAATACAGTAATAAAATACAAAAAAAAGACTATGTGTATTATTTTAGATAAGTAAAAATATAATTTGAAAACTTAAAAAAAAAAAAGAAGACGATAACAATTTTTTAAGAACAATTTTATTGAATTTTAGTGCTTAATTGCTTGACACACACAGATCCTTGCTCTGATAATTTACCACTATATTATAAGTAATCGTAACATTTTTGTCAAATTACTTTAATCTGTCTCAAAATTTCAAACCAATTTACACCTATTTAAAAACGTTTACAGACGTGTTTCCTATAAAATGACTTGTATAAAATGTGATTTTCATGTTTTAATATCATGCAGAGAAAAGTGTAACATTTACATCGTAAACATATATCAATATGATTGAAATCAGCTCTAAATAACGCTCACCTTTTAGATCTGACCGTTACCAAATACGATGTCATTTCTGGTGACCTTTCGCACAGCCAATCATCGGCGAGCTTTCATCAAAAATCATCAATTTGGATAACTATTTTGATACTTCTCCTTATGCTATGTAAAAATCGGTTTGATGCATGGCTGAAAATAGCTTTCTTTGGAAATCAGAATCGTGAAGAAAGCGAAACATATACGGTTTTCATCAGATCTACATAAAAGAAATAAGTAGATCTGAGCTTTCTAGTCAGATTGAAACAATTAGTAAAAATGATGAAAAAATAACTGTTTTGTTAAACAATGAGATTTCGTAGGAAAATGATTATGTAATGAGACTAGGTAATTGTGATGAAAATGGATCATCGTGAAAAGTTTTATATAACCTCTTTTTCTATATATCTATCACGATTTAGAAATGTCAAAATCTATTTTGAATTACAGATAAGATACGAGTTAACGTAGCACTATATATTTGTCCAAACAAAATTGTTAAATGGTCATGATCACAAAATCAACAAAATGTATTTATATCCACAAAAGAGTAAGAAACGAAAAATGAAACATATGATTTTCGAAACAAAATGTTTAAATGGTTATTTCATCATTGGTCATCAAAAATCACCAAAACCAATTTATATCCACAATATAGTAACTTTTCTTATACAAAGAAACAGGTGTACAGTCATTATTAATACTATAATCGTATATATAAGTATATAAAAATCTTAGTACAATTTGCTCAAGTTTGATTTTCTTGAAAAAATTTGTTTTATCTGGAGATATGAAGCTGAATAATGTTATTTCTTCTAACGAGCGCCCTCAATCGTTATTTTTTTAGAATAATGTTGACAAACTTGTGCAACTGCGGGAAATCCTTTCATGCATATTTGCTAAAAAAAAACATCTTTTTAAATGAACTAAAGGAAATTGTAAACGTATTTTGACACTCACCTGCTCACTCACTGTATACTCTTGAATAGGCGTGATGCCACTTTAGCATGGTTAATAATTATTGTAAAATAAACAATTAGCAAATTTCTAGAAATTCATTTGATATATAGGTTCATTATTCGTATTACTTATAAAAACAATGAGATGTTTTATCATTATTTGTATTTCTTATAATATTTTTCATTTGAAATGTAGCTTCATTTGTGTTAAATATAAAAGTGTTCATTTGTGATGCAGATTCATTTTGTATTATTTATTGAGATATAAATGTATTACTCTGGTGAATTAAAACATAACGGTGTTAAAAATGATCCATATATTATTATTTTGGGACCAAGAAAATTATATCAAAATACAATAGTGTCTTTATATAATAAATGGATAGACGTGTTTTTATGGCTACATCAACATTTTTAGTCTGACATCAAATAATTTCTTGCTTTTCTATTAAATATAGGTATAGTTTGTTTGTTTGTATAGCGTCTGATATGTTTACATACACGTAAAAAGTATTTTTGACGTAAGAACCCAATAAGTTTGTTTTCATATGGACTAGACATACTTAAGGATGAAATATATTCGTTGGTTATTAAGTCAACATGAACAATTGCATACAAGAATTTATTCCTAAATACAAAATTCAGTAAATTGTGTTTTGTTTTATTTGTTTCTTTAAAGAAGTATTTCATGCATTTAAGTTTAAACTTGTACTTTTATTTAATATAGTCTGAAGAATCTAGTATAAACTATTTGATTTAAGTATGATAGGCTTATAAATATCAACATGTGTGTAGGATTATAAACTTGTACGCATGCTGAACTTTTCATTTTGCAAGCATTGAGTCAAAAAATACTGCTGATCAAATTGGAAAAGGTTTCAAAATACATTCCAATAACTTTAATGACGCAAGTGTCTGTAAAATATTAAATAATTATGTCGTAGTATAAACAAAACATACATTCGCTCATATATACGCGGGCACACATAGTGATCTCCTCTTGCAAATATACATGTATAATATATCTTTTTTATAATTATGCCTTATCTCCTTAATTCTTATCAGTCAAATTATGATTATTGATAGACTTCGTGCACTTAATTAATCAATATTCACGTACAATTACTTCCAAAGAAATTTTAACTGATAAGTCTTTATATATTTTTACTATAAGGCTTTTCATAAAGAAGAAAACAAATTGAAACAGAAACCATTAGAAAGCAAGGTTTATCTGATGTCTTCGATCAAATGAGTTAGATTATCCAGCATTTAATTGCTATTCGTGATGGCCAGAAAAGATATCATTCTTTTCATACCATAGTTCAATCATTGTAGTATTACGAGCACTTTTCTTTTTGACACAACATTTAAATACAATACAATTGCATTCAAATCGAGCACTGCCAGATATAAATATCTTATTTTGTGTTTTTTTTTCCGATTTACTTGTAGCTACTGTTTATAACTTCACATTTACTCACGTTGGGATGAACGTGTATGCATCTTGTATATTGTGTTAATGTAACTTATTTGTGCTTTCTCATTCACCGGCAGCGCATAATTTTCTTTAACGTTTGTAAACATAACCCGTTATAGTTCTATTCTTAGTTGCAGTTCATTACAAGAACCTTGTTATTTGAACTTTGGCCTGAAGTGAGTATTTTCATGTACCTGTAGAGTCATATCAAGCAATCAATGTTTTATATGTTGTGAGAGAAATTTGTCACACTTTCAATAGTAGTATGTCATATGCACGTGAATACTTACGTTGGCACTATTTGATCTTTAAGACAAGACGTATTCGATGACATGCAATGTCTATATAATCTCGAAGTCCGATATGCCTTAGTGATTCAATATAAAACATTTGGACGAAATAAACCTATGCATTATTTTACTTCAACGCAATAAGTAAGTTTATGTATTTCTATTCTAATATGCCCATTAAAGGAAGTAAAATAATATACAAAATCTGTTAAACTACATTGAGCAGAGAACTAATTTTTCGGACGTATTTTGGCTTGTTTATGTCACATATGACGTCATGTGACAGGTAAAAACTCATTATTGACGTGCATATTCCGTGTAATGATGCCCTCGGCTGACATTTCTTTGTCAAGGGGAATATTGTAAAGCGTGTTAGAAAAATAGCTTTACATGAACTTCTTAGTTAGTGGTACTCAATTCTCAACACTTAAAGCTACATTTAATAAATTTCATAAAAAACTATATAGCGACATAACATTAATAAATTGGGTTTTATATCGACTCAAGGTCTTACTTTGGTGTCCAGACAACCAAAATGAGTTTTATTAGCATAAAAATTGGTAACCTCACTGTGGCGGAATGGGATGTACAATTTCTGTTTGCATGAAAAACTCCGCCTTCGGATCATCCGTACATCAATCTTGAAACAACAAACATGACTATAAGTAGCAGTCCTAATTTAAGGGTATATTTCCGCATTGTAACGGATGTTTTCGTACAAATTTAATCTTTTTACGAGATGATTACTTTAACTGAACCCCAGGCTTAGTGCACCGTGAAGCTGAAACAGTTAAAGTGGGTATGCAC